>NC_059505.1:42450469-42754576 GCF_914767665.1 Harmonia axyridis
GCAGTCCACTCAGCTGACTGTCGATTGGACTCCGAAATGAAATGATGGTGCCATGTTTCATCCATTGTCACAAATCGACGCAAAAATTCAGGTTTTTTGCACTTAAACAGCTTCAAGCACATCTCAGAATCATTAACACGTTGTTACTTTTGATTGATTGTGAGCTCGCGCAGCACCCATTTTGGACACAGCTTTACCATGTACGAATATTCGTGAATGATAGGATCTACACGTTCAGATGATATCTTCACAATGTCTGCTATCTTGATCAACTTCAATTTACGGTCATTCAAAATTATTTTGTGAACTTTTTTTATTTTTTCGTCGGTGACAACCTCTTTTGGGGGTCCACTACGTTAGCCGTCTTCGGTGCTCATTTCACCACGTTTAAACTTAGCATACCTACCAATCAATGATGGTTGATTTTCCTGGTGCAGGCCTTGCAAACTCTTCATCAAGCCAAGATTTACTTCAACTGTATTTTTTCCCACACAAATTAATTGTCAGATTGTTGTCAAACTTTGACACGTATCGTTTGAAGGTTGGTACTAAACTAAACTTAAAATCATATGGATTTGATACAAGCACCGCAATCTGTGCATCAGACTTTTTAATTGGCCTAATATGATTGTCGCTACACTCAAATTGTCAAATATATAGCTTCACCACAATATCACACTTCCAATCTTATCCTATTAAAATCATATACCTACTATTATTTTAACGTACGAAATGACCTAGGTGTATTATCAATGTGACATGATGTACTTATAGGTAGGTAATTTAGAACACTTTCAACTCGTAATGAGGCGAATTTCAGTAATAACATCTAATTTAACAAATACGTGTTATATTCTTCTTCCACAATTCATTACAGTCCAGTTATTTCAAGCTATTTCCGTCAACTAGTCTGATGCCAATGGTTGAATTGATGTTCAATTTTAGCAGTGCAGTATCATCGAGTAGCGTGTTGATCGATCGAATATCCAAACAGCAGTTTAAATTTTCATGTAACACGTTCAACAAGGTTTCGGCGTCAGTTTGGCGTGGATTGGAAACTTTTTGTTTCACGTCAAAGGGAATAGACGAAAAAAAAATCGGTTTGGATTTCGGCTCTTTGATTTTGAGCCGATTTGGATGAGGTGCATTTTGTGAAATGCGTTGGAGTTGGGATTGTATCCAGAAAGGTTGATATTTTAAAGTTTTATTTGTATTTTTTTCGACTATTAATTTATTGATCTTAAATTCTTTGGTGAAAATATGGCCACTGAGATATTTCAAACTAAATATCATTTTTGAATTGCTCTTCCAATTATAGTGACAAACAATATGGAATGCTATTTTTCCTACAACTGCTATGAAAAGCGTATTCTTCAAGGCTTACTCAATTTCAAAACTATGTATTGCTCATACTGTGGGAAATATTATTTCTCACGACTTTTTGCCCACACCTCGCTTGGTAGACCAATGACATTGGGCTTTTGAGTCGTTTCTATGGAAACGTAATAAATTAGCACCTACTGTCAACGAAGGTCATTTTGATTTGAATCAGGTCCATTACTTGAATTATTGAAATTTGTGCAGTTGTAGGAAAAGCAAAGTGTGCAACATGTGGAGAAAGTCCTTTTCTCGCTCGTGTGTTTGCGGCACTCGCCTTTCCACACTCGCGAGAAAAGTTCGACTTTGAACATGTCCGTTCTTTCTGATAAGCAGGGTTTAGTGAGTCTACATGATGAAGGATATTCAATTTAATACAAAAATTGACATCTTTGTGCCTATTACTTCACAATAATATATCTTGGTTTATTTTTGTCTTGGAATATAATTCCAATTCTGAAAATGACAAAATTAATAATCAACCAAAAGAAAATTCAGAATAACTAAAATTGTACAACTTGAGTGAACGGTTAACAAATTGAATAACTTAATTAACATAAAGACAGATGCACGTTTCGGAATTTTGGTATTCAATAAAATAATACAAAAGGTTTTGGTTTTTCTGATAAGCAGCGTCGAACGAGGTCGATATATGGATGGGTGATCGCCTACTTGAAGAACGAGTTCAAAACTTGAAATTTTCAAAGTAGATGACTAAAAGATCAAGATTGCCTAAATCTTATCATCCCTACAGTCAGAAAATCATAAAAGCCCACCCCCAGACGTATGCGTCGGGCGCCACCCCCTCGGGGGCAGCTTCGGAGGGGCCCCCCGCGTAACTGCGTTAACTTCCGTTACGCCATTTGTACAAAGTTCCGGTCCATCCATTATTCAGCCGGTGTTATATCGCGCCCTGTGTTGGACGCGCAGAAGTAGAAATATTAATAAAATAATTTGCTACCTCGTCCGCCCTGTATCTAATTGCGAGCCGAAGTTAATGCATTATTCAGCGTAATTTTAATCTGAATCCTCTTCAGCACGATTCATTACCGGAGCTGATTCCCGGAACGTTTTCGAATGTGATTCCGGTTGTCCTCTCTACGTGTAAGCCACGGTGTGATGGGGGCCTTAGACCGGGACAGAAGAGAGGGTTTTAATTCGATTGCGTTTGTGCTCGAAAAGGGGTTGTTTTAGATTGATTACCTTTGGAGTTAGATGAGCTGAACTTAAAAGTCATAAGGGGTTGATGGTAATTTTCTTATAGTTGTATTATATACCTCAAAAATTATAATAACTACCTAAAGGGTGTTTTTTTAGAGCTATAGAACTATAAATTGCAACAAAACAACGATGGATTATTCGATTGAATTGAATTTTATTTATCCGCCAGATAATCTTGTGGCATTACATTTTAAATATGATTTCTGGCATATGACCGCCACGGCTGGCTCGGATGTAGTCCAATCTGGACGTTCAATTTTCGATGACTTTTTCCAACATTTGTGGCCGTATATCGGTAATAACACGGCGAATGTTGTCTTCCGAATGGTCAAGGGTTTGTGGCTTATCCGCATAGACCAATGACTTCACAAAGCCCCACAGAAAGAAGTCTAACGGTGTTAAATCACAAGATCTTGGAGGCCAATTCACAGGTCCAAAATGTGAAATTAGGCGGTCACCAAACATGTCTTTCAATAAATCGATTGTGGCACGAGCTGTGTGACATGTTGCGCCGTCTTGTTGGAACCACAGCTCCTGGATATCATGGTTGTTCAATTCAGGAATGAAAAAGTTAATAATCATGGCTCTATACCGATCACCATTGACTGTATCGTTCTGGCCATCATCGTTTTTGAAGAAGTACTGACCAATGATTCCACCAGCCCATAAAGCGCACCAAACAGTCAGTTTTCCTGGATGTAACGGTGTTTCGACATACACTCGAGGATTAGCTTCACTCCAAATGCGGCAGTTTTGTTTGTTGACGTAGCCATTCAATCAGAAGTGCGCTTCATCGCTAAACAAAATAAAATGGACGTAGTGCGCGATACGTATTCCGCACAGAACCATTATTTTCGAAATAAAATTGCACTATTTGCAAGCGTTTTTCAGGCGTGGGTCTATTCATGAAGAGTTGTCAAACCAAACTGAGAATAAATCACTTGACAGCTGTTAAATCGGTCGCCATCTTGAACAGTAATGCCAACTTAAAGTTATATACCTCGAAAAAAAACACCCTATAGCAGCCCTACTACTACTACTACTACTACTACTACTACTCTGTTTCTACCATTCTGGCGGGCGAAACCTAAGTTAGTTTAAAACATTATTACACTTGTGTCCTGAAGTATCAATTCATCAATTTAACAGTTTGAGAATTACATTGTGTGACCGCGCAGTTGAGAACTTATTTCAAGTTCATCTACACATGATATCATAAGTTTATTTAACGAAATAATCTTGATCCTTAGGTATATTGTTAATATCCAGTTTTATTGGTTGTAAAAAAATAGAAAGTACATAGGCGTCCAAGGAAGCATCACTTGATAAATAATTACTATACTTGAATTGACTTGACAATGATGAACTTTACTTGTCTCGAACTTGACTTGAATTCAAATCAATCCAAGTCAAGTATCTTGAATATCAAGTCGAGCCGTGAATGTCAATACTATCGGTGTCAAATCCTGATCGATGAAACGATCTTCACATCCGTAATTGTCACCTTCACTTAACCCTTTACAAACACCCCCCACCCTCGATGAGACAATTCGAATCCACTTTAAAGATTCATCGAATCCTTTTTGGCAGTAATTAAGGCGAGAAACGATATTGGCGATGGTCTGCATTAGTAATGACCGAAGTCAGAGCCGACTCTCCCATCGGCAGAACTGACAGTCCGACGACTGTCTTCGGCAGATCGGCCGACAACTACAATTAAGTAAATTGTAGGGTTGAAAACACCCGGAAATGATCCGGTCGGATATCCGAGAAATTGAAAGGACGAATCCTGAAATATTGAGCAGGTCTTCGAATTCACAGTATACGGAGTGTGGCGACGTTTTGGATGAATGTTTGATTGGATGTAGAAGTTCTCGTTGATATTGCTATTTCAATATGCTGATTTTGTGTCTTGACCTTCTTTAAGTTTCATTTGCGTAACGAAGGTAAAGCTAATTCCCAAAAATAACGTTCAAGAACATTAAATATTATAAATGAAATTCATTTCACGGCATTCAGACAATTTTTCACCTCCCCGAGCTGGACTTGAACCTGCAACCTCCGAATAACTAGTACGATGCTCTAGCCACTTGAGCCATCGAGGAAGCTGAAGATATTCCGCAAAGAGGAAAGGATGCCTTACGAACTATATATATAATTATATATAGTATCGTAATTTCATTTTTTAACACACAGACGTTAAACTATTCACGTATTAAATATTATATTAATAATATATTAAGTGAACAACTTTGCTTCCGCCGTTTTGCAATAGATGACTGTAGCGGTAAGTGGTAGTCGATTACATAGATCCTAGATGGTAAACAATAAGCTTCGGTATTTGTAAACATAACGCCATCGAAATATTAGTCGATTTGTGTCTGCATCATAAAGTTATTCTCGATTAAACATGTCAATTACAAGCCAAATTCTCGTCATTTGCGGAAGGATTTAATTTTCTGCTTTAATATGAATGAATTTGCGACTGAGGCTCATCGAATGCTCTCAAATAGCTATGGTGAAGCCGCTATTAGAGAAGGTTTTCTAAGATGCAGAATTGGAAGCATTACTTGATCAAGACTCGTGTGAAACGCAACAAGAATTGGCAGGATCATTGGAAGTGACGCAACAAGCCATTTCAAAACGTCTGAAAGTCATGGGAATGATTCAGAAGCAGGAAAATAGGGTTCCAGACGAGTTGAAGACGGGAGATGTTGAACGGCGTTTGTTTGCTTGTGAACATCTGCTTGAAAAGGCAAAGACGGTAAGGATTTCTGCATCGCATTGTGACTGAAGACCAAAAATGGGTTCATTACGATATTCCCAAGCGCAGAAAATCATGGGGATATCCCGGCCATGCTTCCACATCGACGGCCAAACCGAATAATTCAGGATTATTAAAGAATAGTTCTTCTCGAGTTATTCGATAACAGATACGATAAAACTTCAAGTAACCAAAAAGTGTAGTACTGGAACGAAGTTTCTTTTTACATTTTTCTGAATTACTAGTGGTCCACCAAAAAAAAGTGAGAACATATTACCTGTAGATTTGCATTTTCACAATAAGCATATCAAAATGATGAAAACTTTAAATTGGAATATCGAAGCCAAATTAAAATTGAATATCTTGTGAAGGAAACGTGCTATGAGGAAATATTTTAAAAAAGGATCAATTTTCTACATCCTGTTTCTAGAAAACAAAGCGTTCGCAGGTCCTTATTTATAGGAATTTTTTTCTTAAAATTATCTGAAGAACCTGTCATTTCCATTTGTACCCCCAATTTGGGAAATATTAGAAAAATAAAGTGCTTTAATTCAGAAGAGACAAAATCCTCCGGAGGACGAACCTGCCCAGATTCCGCAATTAGCGATAAAGTTAACGATACCATGGAGTACCAACGTTATATTCCCGATGCAGTCCCATAAAACCTGAAATATATCAATAAGAATCGTTAATTCGTCCTTTAATGGCAATAAAATATTTACAATCGTCACATTCATTCTCCTTAATTGCGTGTATTTTAATTAATTCACAGTAAAGCAGTTAATTCATAATAAATCCATGCCCGTAGCCTGCAGATAGGACATTTCGATTTTGGTCTGGTTTATCTCCGGAATTCGGAGTAACCAAGTAGCCAATGAAGAAAAAAAAATTAACTGGTCTGATGTCGCGTTCATTAGGAACAGAGGGAAATTTGTATGTTTATGGCGGTTTTAATGGTTTTTGGTTCTTGTCTATGGGCATTTTTGTGCTGGTTGATGGTCTCATGTGCGTCTCATTAGGCATCTTCGATTTTTCGTTTGGTTTGAAGGAAAATTCTTTGGTGATATATTCGTTATTTTATGTTGTTGGTTAACTGAAAGATTGTCAGGGTGATTTGGGAGAAGGAGAGGTGAATTATTCGTAAATAATATCAAAAAATAAGTACAATAAAAAAAAAAGTTACTACGTAATATTCAAACAAGAATCTGATAGAGAATTTGTTTCTCAAGGAGTTTAATTCCGTTCTGGTTTAGATGACTGATATTTGAGGTGCAGAATTCGGTATGAGGAGCTTTTCTCGAAGATGGCTTTATTTCAATTTGAATGCATTCTCACTAAAATCAATGAAAATATTGCAATCTGTTTCCGAGAAAAATGAGGCGTTATTCAGAGTAACAAACATAGATAGAGGGAGTATATGTGATTTTCAGTAAGCAAATTTTGTCCCCAACATGAACTATCAAATTTGACATGAAGCGCGCGGAAATGAAAACATGTCAGTGACACGATATTTCACTCAATTCGCGAGTTTCACCACAAAGAACACACTTCTTATGACCCATAGTGAACCATTGTTTCATATTAACTCAAAATATATTGAAATAAATACCTAAATATATCAGAAATTCAGAAAACAAACTTCAAGCGCTCTAAACGACGTGAAACAACCGATGACACTAGGAGAGCAAAAGTTGCCAAACCTTGGATTTCAGCAGGTAGATGCAGAAAATAATAAATATTCTGCTTATTATAAATTCAACAATTAGGAAAAATAATGGATTCCAAATATTCAAATTTGCATATTCAATCGGGAATCACTCAAATAAATATATTTCATTAAATATAATATACCGTCATAACGATATAGTAAAATTGTGGATTTGAAAATATAGATATCACAATCCGACAACGTAATCTAACCATGTTGGGACATGTAAAAATTGCGTATACTCCCTCTATCTATGTTTATTACTCTATGTGCGTTCCATACTTAAAACTCACTCTCATACAGAAGCAGAAATCCATTTCTCCACCGAACAAGCTCCCACAAAATCCTCACAAAAAATTCCCGTGACCCTTTTACATCATTTACCGCCAACTAGGCCCATTTCCAACTTTGGCCTTAAGGCCACGTTAATTTCGGTAGTAGATGTCACAGCGAAAAAAACCGAGGCATTAGTAGTTCCAACCGAACCATAGACAAAGTCCCCACGTGATTTTTTGTTGCACAAACGGCTCGATTTAGAACTATTACCAAAACTATAATGGGCCCAATTGAGGCGCTCGCACCCACAATCAAGCCCTAATGGCCCAATATGCGGCTTTGGGAAAGGAACGCACCGCTATACTCCTTCACCGCACATTTTAAAATGTCATTAGAACCGTTTATTGACCGTATTTAGGCATGTTGCCTTGTTATTTCGGTAATCACCTGACTCTGGCAGACCAGCCTCGAGAGATGAAGATCGGACTGTCATTATATAAACTCGTTCGCGTTTTGGATATCATTTTCAAGAAGAAGAAGAAGGGTTTGATGATAATGACGGTTAGGGCGGCCGATGGGGAAGCAGCAGTTGTTGTGCGTGGAGTCGGGGCTTAATTGAAATGTTTTTGGTCATTGCGATTTCTGGGAGGTTAGTTGTGATAACCGCAAAGTGCTGTTGGCTGAGTTTTGGGTGGTTTTGACGGTGTTTCTTGATGAAAGCTTTATTTGAGATTGCAGATGTACCTTTACGGATGTGGTGCTTCCTTATTTTTGTAGTCATACTCATACTTCTCTTTTCTTTCTGCTATTCTGGCCAGCAAAACCCTAGTTAGGTTGAAACATTATCATTTTAAATCAAAAATGAAATAACAGTTATTAAGTAGCTATATTTATTTCTACTTTTTAATTTTTTTAAATTACAAATATTTCGCTAAATAGTAGCTTCTTCAGATTTTACATTTTTAATATCGTGAATAATAGTATATTATTCAACGAGCGGTAATGTAGCTCATAACTCACGCAGATGAAATTGAGTTATGACCATTACCTACTATACTTTATCTACAACTATATCAATAAATACTAAGAAACACATACAGACTTAGAATATAGATAGAAGAAACGGAAAGTGAACATTTGTGCTCGATCCCGAATACAATAAGAGAGATGGAAACTTAGTGTTGCCAATCAGTAATCACAATCGAACTAGCTCGAATCCAGTGTATAGTACAAAGATAGAACTTTTATTGAAAAACCTTAATAGTTACCTATAACAATGCTAAACAAATTTTAGATTCCTCGAGCGCCGAGAAACTGAAGCATTCGCCAGTGTGGTTTTACTAGTAGTATTCCCACATTTCTATGAAATCTATTAGTAGATTTTGGTAGTTTCAGAAATATCTTCCCAAACTTGGCCAAAATGGTCAAGGATTTTTTATCAAAGCCACCATCTTCAGCTCCTGTTGAAAGACAATTTTCCAAAGCTGCTCTTACAGTTACAAAAACCCGCAATAGGTTAAGCGACAAATCTATAAGATGCCTCATGTGTCTTAGATCCTGGATGGAAAATTATGAAATTAAACAAAGCCTAGAGGTTACTCAATATTTAGAAACTTTATTGATATATTGATGTGACTTAAATGAACTTGAGAAAAAAAAACTACTACTTGACTTGAACTTGACTTGAAATTAAGTCAATCTTAAGCCAAGTAGCTCTAAAATCAAGCCAAGCCTAGTTACATTCTTCCAAAAATTGAAGAACTTTTTAACGAAACGAATTTTCTCAATTTAGAAAGCAATAGTTACCTAATAAAACATAAAATACAAAATTTTCCTGAACGGATCTTCATTAATACAATCTAAAAATCTAATAGAAGGTGGATGCCACTTTTTGTCATAGATCGTGAAACATTTTTCATTTTATAACTCACAAAAAATTCTTTATTCTATTTTCTCCCTCCCAGAACCCAGTGCATTTTACAAGTGGCAACAAAATCAATCGTAAAGTTATTTTTAGCAACCGAATATTTTTTTCACTAAATTGGATGTCTTAGCTCTTATATAAAAGACAATAAGCTGATAAAGAAATGTTTTTTTTTAAATTCTTTCATCAGAACCTATCAACGTGAACTGTTGGAATTTCAGAGACGGATTGGATTTTTTCTACCTACATTTACAATCGCCCATTATTGAAAATAATAGATCGAAATGAATTACATAAGTCTATCGGAATATAATCGAAAACAATATCGGAAATTAATATTCGATGGAATTAAATCGACATTGTAATATCACTCTACGATATTGTTTCGCCAGACATATACTCACGCCATCCAGCACTGCATTAAAAATAATTGATTATTACGTACCAAAGAGGGGTATGATTTGATCCTTGACTTTTTTCGATTCTTCGGACTGGCATATACTAAGCGATCACGTACACGTCGACATGGAAACAAATGAAGCCGTCTATTACCTTAAACAGAAAGGTTATCGTTGGCTACGATCACACTGCCCAACAAAAACAATGTCTCAGGCTGAAAAATTTGTGATCTTATTGTATTCCGAACTATAGAATACGAAAATCGCTAGAAAATTTCATAGAAATCCGAATAACGATGGAATTTTGTCAGAAAATATGATTTTAGGAGCTAAAAAGAAACAAGCTATCACAAAGAATTTAAAATTAGAGAAAAGATTGATGTGAAGTATAAACTTTTCAAGTTTCGTTCCGATAATGGTCTTACGAAAGATAAAAGGTTTTCCAATAAGAGGTTTATTTTTGAATAGCTGATGGCCATCTGGACAGCTGTCACTTTTGATATATTCGATATGTAAAAACTACGCTTGGTGGTTACAATTGGTTACCGAGCACACTTAGAAGTTTTCAGCCTGTGCTTGTCATAACTGTTTTTTCGTCTTTTATCACAAAACCTAGAACTTTAGGTGTACAACTTTGCTTCCGCCGTTTTACAATAGATAGCTGTAGCGGTGAGTGGTAGACGAAATAAATAGATCGTAGATGTCATAAAATAAGTTAAGGTATTCGTAAATATAACGCCATCGAAATATTAGTCGATTTGTGTCTGCATCATAAAGTTATTCTCGAAAAAACCTGTCAGCTTACGAGCCAAATTCTCGTCATTTGCGGGAGGTTTTAATTTTCTGCTTTGATGTGAAAAAATCTGTGGCTGAGACTGATCGAATGCTCTCAAATACCTATAGTGAGGCCGCTTTTAGTGAAAGAACGTGCCGAGAGTAGTTTCAACGCTTCAAGAACGGTGATTTTGACGTCGAAGACCAGCATGGCGGTGGAAGAGAAAAGGTTTTCGAAGATGCAGAATTGAAGGCATTACTTGTTCAAGACTCGTGTCAAACGTAACAAGAATTGGCAGGATCATTGGAGACTGAAAGTCATGGAAATGATTCAGAAACAAGAAAACTTGGTGCCGTATAAGTTGAAGCCGAGATATGTTGAACGGCGTTTGTTTGCTTGTGAACAGCTGCTTGGAAGGCAAAGACGAAAAGGATTTCTGCATCGCATTGTGACTGGAGACAAAAATTGGTTCATTACGATAATACCAAGACCAGAAAATCATGGGGATATCCCGGCCATGCTTCCATGTCGACGGCCAAACCGAATATTCATGGTTCTAAGGTCATGCTCAGTATTTGGTGGGACCAGCAAGACGTAGAGTATTGTGAGTTGTTGAAACCGACTGAAACAATCACAGGCGATCGTTATCGAACGCAATTAATTCGTTTTAAAATAAAGCCTCGAATTTCGGAAGAAAAAACGACGGAAGCATGGTTGTATATTTTTTTATTCTACAAATTTATTTGCCACAACTAAGTATCAATAGAATTTACTAAAGAAGAGCAAGAAAAAAGATGAAATATTGTTTTTTGTTGAGCAGTGTCTTCAATAACTCGAAACGTTAGTGGATAGCCCCGGAATCGATTTATTTCGAATGGTATTAGATCGGGTTTTTTATTGCCTGTAAACACTGTCATTTTGTAACGATTCCAGTCGTATTGTAAACGACGCGGGTTAAATGAAAAATCCATCCTGACCCCGATGTCGATTCTGTGGGCGTCGGCAATCCGGCCATTAAAAATAGATTGTGTCTTTTCTGTTCGGACCATCGATTAACATTTATGGTCGGTGAAGGCGATGGCACTTCGATCTCTCGGCCGTATCCCTTCGAAAATTCAATTGTCACAATTTATAGTCTGGCTGGTCCTTCGAAGGGGATAGCATATCTTTTAGAAATGTAGGCTTCTATGGTCCTAACAGGAGATAATACAGAGTATGATTATAGGAGAGTAATGTTCATTTTTCCATTTACATTTGAAATACTCGGATCTTGGAGTTTTCGAATCGAGTTCACTTCTAACATGTGTTTTTTTCAGAGGTATATAACTTTAAGTTGGCATTACTATTCAAGATGGCAACCGTTTTAACAGCTGTCAAGTGATTTATTCTCAGTTTGGTTTGGCAATTCATCATGAATAGACTAACGCCTGAACAACGCTTGCAAATAGTGCAATTTTATTTCGGAAATAATGGTTCTGTGCGGAATACGTATCGCGCACTACGTCCATTTTATTTTGTGTAGCGATGAAACGCACTTCTGGTTGAATGGCTACGTCAACAAACAAAACTGCCACATTTGGAGTGAAGCTAATCCTCAAGTGTATGTCGAAACACCGTTACATCCAGAAAAACTGACTGTTTGGTGCGCTTTATGGGCTGGTGGAATCATTGGTCCGTACTTCTTCAAGAACGATGATGGCCACAAATGTTGGAAAAAGTCATCGAAAATTGGACGTCCAGATTGGACTACATCCGAGTCAGCCGTGGCGGTCATACCTATGCCAGAAATCATATTTAAAATGTAATGCCACAAGATTATCTTCCGGATAAATAAATTTCATGTCAATCGAATAATCCATCGTTGTTTTATTGCAATTTAAAAGTTCTATCGCTCTAAAAAAACACCCTTTACAATACAAACATCACAGATTATTCTATGCGAAAATTTTGAATGAACAAAAAGTTTTCAATTGATGAAGTAAAATTAAGAAAGAAAACACCTCAATCCAATTTGTGCTGAATAACATTTGTTACCCCCAAACATATTGAAATCCTCACCACTTTCGACCCAAGTCCCGTTCCCGAAAGGTAATCATTAACCTAAATAAGAAATCAATCCATCTACAGTCTGTTTTAGATTTTCTCCTCATAATTGTCGGTTCCTCATCCTCATTCCAATGTTTAGCCGTAAATTTAGCCCCTGTGGTGCCGACTCTGCTCATTAGCAGATCGCATACTCCTTCATTTATTCGAGTTGGCGCTGAAACTGGTCATTTAGATTTCGGTGGGTGCCACATGTGATCTACATGGCCTACTTACCGACCTGATTCGCTAATTGCACAGGATGAGAAACCGATACGGGCGTTTGGGAATTTTGCACGCTTATTATCGAGTGGTTTGATGATTTTTAACGAATTTACGCTTCTGTTTGTGCTTGTGGAGGGGTGAGGGGGAGTTTAGAAAGTTGGTTTGGTCTTGTGATCACGAACGGTAGGTTAACAAAGCAATCTGTAGTGTTTTTATGCTGAATATATTCAGGGAGTCTTATGCCTATCAGACAATTCTGGATAACTGGACTTAAAAGTCTAAGGGAGTTAAATCACAAAATCTCGGTGGCCAAATGTGATCACACAAAAGGGAATTTTTCTTGCAAATTTGAGACTTTTTCGTTTCTTGTGTGGCATGTAACCCGTCTTGTTGAAAGGAACGTCGTCCAACTCAATTTCTTTCAATCATAAATCATATCGGCCTTAACACGGCGAATGTTGTCTTCCAAATGGTCAAGGGTTTATGGTTTATCCGCATAGACCAATTACTCAACATAGCCTCACAGAAAGTAGTCTAGCGGTGTTAAATCACTAGATCTTGGAGGCCAATTCACAGGTCCAAAACGTGAAATTAGGCGGTCACCAAACATGTCTTTCAATAAATCGATTGTGGCACGAGCTGTGTGACATGTTGCGTCGTCTTGTTGGAACCACAGCTCCTGGACATCAAGGTTGTTCAATTCAGGAAAGAAAAAGTTAGTAATCATGGCTCTATACCGATAACCATTGACTGTAACGTTCTGGCCATCATCGTTTTTGAAGAAGTACAGACCAATGATTCCACCAGCCCATAAAGCGCACCAAACAGTCAGTTTTTCTGGATGTAACGGTGTTTCGACATACACTTGGGGATTAGCTTCACTCCAAATGCGGCAGTTTTGTTTGTTGACGTAGCCATTCAACCAGAAGTGCGCTTCATCGCTAAAATGGACGTAGTGCGCGATACGTATTCCGCACAGAACCATTATTTTCGAAATGAAATTGCACTATTTGCAAGCGTTGTTCAGGCGTGAGTCTATTCGTGATGAATTGCCAAACCAAACTGAGAATAAATCACTTGACAGCTGTTAAATCGGTCACCATCTTGAACAGTAATGCCAACTTAAAGTTATATACCTCGAAAAAAACACCGTATATTTCGTTCAATCTTCTCGCTGCTACATCTATTCTAACGGTGTTAGGTCCAGACTTTCCGCTTACCACGAAAATAATCCAAAATTGTAATCAAATTTGGTCAACGTAGAAAAAATTGACGAAAAACGAAGTAAGGTGAGAAATCTTCAAAAAATCACAAGAACTCAAATATCTCGTCAACAGTTGATTTTTGGATTTCACTAAATATGGCTCAAACGACAGCAAATGAGCCATAATCACACGTCCCCCAAGGTTTACGTCTAATTTGGAAACACCCTGTATTTATTGTATTTCTGCGATTACGGAACCCTAAAAAACCACGGGCTCCACTTTCCAGCCTTGAAAAGCCCAGCTATCACCTGCAGACACAATAAATCCCAAGGAATTTGATCGGAACCCGAATAAAATTATAGACAATAAACATTTAGATAACGTTGAGACGTTGTCAGCTTTTTTTTCGAGCCACTTAATAAAAGCGTCTAGTCCATCTAGTCATCGAGTTTCACTCTGACTACATAACGACTATGTAGTCGTTCTGTAAACGTTAAACACTCTCCGATTTGTAATCGTTTACAAGTAAAACGCATTAAGCACAAGAGGAGTCTTCTCTGTAACCACCACATTGGACCCTCTTACGTTTTACATGGATTTGCCCTCTTCTGATTGCAGTCAATACAATAACGTTCTTTTTATTTGTTTGCACTGGGATTTTATTTGTTGTGCACTGGGATTTGTTTTGTGAGGGGTTGGGAGCAGATAACTGAATTTTAAGGGGTGCTATAGAAATTTGATATGATGTATGATCTCTGGCATAGTTTGTTCAGTTTTTGAATGACCTGGAAACTAATCCATCTAATATTGACCCTTATTCCATATTTGAATGTTTTCTGTTTTGAAAATTTTAGATTGTAAGTATACAAACAACGCATTTCATCGAATAGTTCACCTTATGAAGAAAAAAAATCAATATTCTTTCAAAGAAATAATTCGATTCTTTCCTTCATTAAAATTAATTCCATAGATAGACCCAATATGTACTTCTAATCAAATATTGCATCAATAGCCATCTATTCGTGAAATGTTGAAACTACGAACGACAGCGTCGTCTGACGGAAGACCTAACAACCTATATTCCTGTCAACTTTTACAGTGAACTGTAACAGAGAAAATATAACAGTGTACTGCCTCACCGAAGGTGGGACTGTAATAAAGTACAGGGTTCTTGAAGTCGTGAGTGCTGGGTAGCTATTGGATGGGTATATATCCGTTAGATGACTCTAGTGTTCATATCCCACAAATATGTATGTAACTATTGGAAAAAGTATAATCGTTTGTTATGTATTCACAAAAATATGAATAAAAAGAGTAAATAGTTATATGTTGCAATATTCGTTTTAAAATTTAGATAACTTCAATTAATAAGGAATTGAAATTTAAAGACTTGCTCAATATTTATTTAAAATATGAACTCTTTGGTGATGCAAGATGGAATGAAAAATTATTCATCTCTGTATAATGTTTTTCCTGAATAATTCAAAAATAAAGATAAGAATCTTGAAACTTGAAGAAAACTACGACTTTAAAGTTCCTTTTCTTTTTTCTAGAGACCTGAGGGTTTGATTGAATTTTTTCTCCTGGGAGTTATATAAATTGAAAACTGAACAATAATCCATTTTACACACGAAAAACTTTTTGACAATGAATTTATTATTATAGGTATGTTTCACTACGAAAAATCCAACAATTCGGAATATTTTTTGAAACATTTATTCAATGGTTCCTAGAAGAGAATTTTTTCTTATTTTCATTTATTTTGTTTCAGCCTAGTGTACAGAATGATGTCTAGTTGAAATTTTGTATGTAGTTGCTTAGATTTTTTGCTTGAATGTTGAAGTTACGGATAAGTGAACACCACTGATCAGAAACCGTCCCATTTCACAACTTAGTGTTATAGGTACTAATAATTGCTAGACAGTGTACTCTAGTTCCGAAGAAGTTGGTATTGAATATTGTTACACCTCCTCCAAAGGTTCTTCTTGTAGTTAATTAATTTCGTCAAGGCTACATTTGCAGCCATCGCTTAGACTTATGCTTACCTAACTCCTGATTTGTGGCCTGAAAATGTTCTGACCACCTCATCAGGAGTTCTCAGACTTTTTATCAATCGTGAAGCTTAAAATTCCTTAATACAATTTTTTATGATGAGATTTTTTTTTTATGATAAGAAGTAGGATTTTTGAATGAATTCTAGCAGAATACATTGACGTTGTACTTTAATCCAGGCACCTAGAGATTTTTTAGCTTCAGAAACATACACTGAATTGTGAACGGTAGATTTTTCAACTGTTCTTCTCTTCCACATCTCCCAAAACTTTGGAAATTGATATTGTAGCCCTTCAAAGAATCCCAAAAGAATCATCATTGAAAATTTTAAACCAAAAAGCCAAATATTCATGATTTAGTCGTGACAAAACTTTGTTGGACCATAAATGAACCATGGGGAACTCCACATCATAGAAAGCCATAGCAAAATCAAAGCCTTAATGCTTTTGGCAGGTACCGAATGAGAGTTAACTGAATACTTCACCCTTATTAATACGCTTGTTTCACAATAACAAAAATTAACTGAATCAAAAAAATACAGATCTGACAGAATATTACTCATAGGCCTATGAGAGACAATAAGACTTTTGCAGTTATAACAGAATTATATAATTTAAAGATATTCTTCTGTTATTTTTCAGTAAATTCATCAAATTTAGAAGTACCTGGGCCAGTAATGTATAATTATCATTGGGTATATTCGAGTATATTCTTCTGGATATCGTGACCTTTCAAACCCGTGAAGAATCAGATGGAGACAGACATCCGAGACCTTCCCAGTCTTAATCAATCCAAGAAATCATTAATAACAACCACGTGGGCGACTGTTAACAAACAAACAACCTAACCTAACGACGTTCCATCATTAGCAGAACTATAAAAAAGAAATCCAAGGAATTACGCAAAGTCGTTCGTCAAATTCTCAACTGAGGGCGTCATTTCTGCGCCCACGCCGTCGTCCGCGAGCGACATGCGCACACGTTCTCGCTCTTTGCCACCCAGAAACAAAAGACCCACGTAGCCACTAACCTAACATGGCTCCCTGCCTGGCAACGCCATTCAGGTGTTTCTCTCGGATGTTGTTTTACCGTCCATTCGGACGGTGCTGCCCTCTGCCCACCCAATAAGTGAGCTGTTCCAATCTGAACTACGCAGACGAGTTTGCCGTTGGATGGGTGAATGACTCTCAACTTGTAGAGCTGACGGGATTGGGTTGGGACCTGGTGGAAGTCTTCTTCGTGGGTTTTGTTGTGGCGGTATCAGATATTTCCTGAAAAATTGCAGTTTTTTTTAGGAATTGATTATTGTTCTTGCCAATCTCAGGAAAGGAAGAAAAAGTTCCAGAGGGCGCTACCTACTAGATGAGTATTCTTCTGTGATTTGCAGCGGATTTCAAGTTGAAAATGGTCTCAGTCTATTAGGTTTGAAGTAATGATGAAGAGTTAGTGGTCAAATTCTGGCTGGTAGTTGATAGTTTTAACCGCAATGCTGATATTCCTATTATAAGCCTTTATATTTCATTTTAAAACGAATATTACCTATAATTTCTTTGAATTTACTACAAAAAATATGGTGTTGACAATTTGAGGATTGCATTGTATAACTAGGGATTCAAGGTTTCGCTTGATATTCAAGCTTCTTGACTTTATATTGAAGCTACTTGGCTTGAGCTTGACTTGAAATTAACTCAAGTTCAAGTCAAATAGAAGTTTTTCACTGTTAAGTCAAATATTTATTCATTAAGTAGTTGATTTAACATTGAAAAACTACTACTTGAGTTGATTTCAAGTCAATTAGCTTGAATATCAAGCTTGAAGAGCCAATGGAGCAAATTTTCCAATTGGAGCGTTAAAAATATCCTACTAAACTTTTTTCGGAAACCTTAGGACAGCCAGCTTATATTCTCCTGATATTTTGCCAAGTGATTATGAAATGAGGAATGAACAGGTCAAATTTAAAGTATTCCAATGAAAATTCAATGTAGCTCATTGTAGGAACTTATTCCTATTTCCATCATCTTTGACGCGGCTTGTACAGGGTGATTCATTAAGAGTATCCAATATATGGATTGTTCTAGACCTCAAAATATGATTTTCTTGCCCAATATGCCTTATGAAAATAATGCTGGTTTCCACATATCAGGACTTTGATTTTGTCAATAATTTTTCAAGTTTTTACAATTTTCATTGAAAAATTGGTAATTTACAATATTTTCTAGAGGATATATCTTTCGACAGAACATGTGTTTTTTGTACGACAGGCAACACAACATTAAGTATATTCTACAAGTTAAATGAACTTAAATGAACAGTTGGAAGTGAGATTAATTGGCCACCGAGAAGTCCTGAGTATAATCCTTTAGAATTTTGATTTGTTCTCAAATTCATTGAACTCTGTAGAAACAATAAACTGTTCAAAATACATGAATCAAACAGGAGTATTTTTTTTGTAGAATCCAACGCTTTGTGGTATATTTTTATCATTTCACTTAGAAATTCAGCTGGAAACAATATTCACTTCGATTTATCAAACACATTCAAGGGTAATTACTAATTAGAACAATTAGAACCCTCTTTTAGGTAATAATGTAAAATTATAGTTCAATCCGACAAACCTCATGCCAAAAAACTTGAAATTTGCCAATTTTCGAATGAGAATTGTCAAAAAATAAATAATAAGTGCGAAAATCAAAATCCATGTTGGGCAGAATCATCGTATTTTGAGGTCTAGAATCCACAATTCAGAGTTTAGACATTCGAATCACTCCGAAAATTGAAAGACAAATAAATAAAATATGACTTGAATGTTTCTGATTGGTTGAGCTACAAATTTCCACCAATCCTATCGCTCCGATCCAGATACGTCACTGACTACGTCACTACAAGGAGCATCCAACACCAGTTAGAGTCGAAAAGTTTGATGTGCAGAATTGCAAATAAACGTTGAATCGAGGTCTTGAAAATTTTTTTGCGATGCTCAGACGTCGTCAGCCTTCCAGCTATGATAATAAGGATAGCCGAAACGTATCACTTATAATGCCCAAATGAAATTCGGCAAGGGCAGGTGCAGACGCAGCCTTACATTCAGGTGGCGGTATAATCGATTAGCTGCCTCCATTATGATTGAATTATGCGCCACCGTGTGCTTTGTTTTGGCCTTTCCAATCAATATGAAATTCACGTTGTCGAACATGTTATTAATTGAATACAGTGGCGGGTTCAGGGTTTCAGGGGATAGGGAACACCGTAGGGCTTTTTTCGAGGGGTATATTGAAAATGGAATGTTTGGTTTAATAGTGCTTATGTCAATAAAATTGATGGTCAGCATAACTTTTCCTTGAGAATTATCAGTGGAACCATATTTCACATATACACTGTGTCCGTAAAGTATGGAACAAATTCATTTTCAGCTAAACAGACCACTTTAAGAAATAATCTTGAAACACGTCGATTTTTTTATTTTAATTTACCGTATTTAAAAATAATAATCTAATATACAGGGTGAATTACTTTCGAGTAATGACGCTACCGTCATTTTTTTTTTAATGGAACATCCCCATTTTGTCTCAATTTTTCGATTACTCTAGCTGAGCTGATTCCAAAAATGTATCACATGTTGATTCCAATTGGTACTGGGTGGACAAAAATACAATAGTTTTCTGTGTGCTCATTAAGTAACGCGTAACATTCTTTATTAGTTGAATTAACAATATCATCAAAAATATTTATGTCTAGCGGCAATTGGTTTGAATGTAACACTCTGTAGTTTGTTACATTTTTAGATTAATAAAAATGAGCCGTTTCAAAACATGTTTGGTACCTACTTGTGGTCTAGCAGCCAGAATATGAAAGAAATTATTTCTTATTTTCATACATTTTTATAAATCTAAAAATGTAACGAACTACAGGGTGTTACATTCAAACCAATTGCCGCTAAACAATAAGTATTTTTGATAATATTGTTAATTGAACTAATAAAGAATGTTACGCGTTACTTTATGAGCACACACAAAACTATTGTATTTTTGTCCACCCTGTACCAATTGAAATCAACATGTGATACATTTTTTAAATAAGCTCAGCTAGAGTAATCGGAAAATTGCGACAAAAAATTGAAAAAAAATTAAAAGTTCCTTCATGAGAATATTGTACCTTTTTATTGATTAATTCGATTACGTAGATCACGAAAATGCCTGCAGTTGGGCGATTATTCCATTATTTCATGAATTATAGGTAATAATTTGAAATTTAAAAAAAAAAAATTGAATATTTTCTCGAGGCTGTCACTTCTCCTGGACATGAGCTACGCTCTTGAAACCTAACTATATTATAGATCAGAACTAGGATCTCTGAAAAACGTTTTCATTTGAGGGGTCTTGACAAATATTTCAGTGTTTTTTTCCAAATTTCGAGCGGTAGGTATCAAAATTGACTATCCTTTGGCGTTTTTCCTGCAACGTGTGGAAAAGTGACCCTTTTCGACTTAAAATGCGATTGGAAAAACAGTTTAAAGCGCAAGCTTTTAGAAAAAAGGTATGACCTACCTCAAAAATCGTTATTTACGCAAAGAAAAAACTATAACCGTTTCTTGAACTAGCCAGACCTCTCCAATATATCCCATAAAAATTATATTCCCCCTGTTTTTCTCGATTCTAAAACCTCTGCACGGATACACAATCTTTAGCAAATATATAAGAAGCTCGCCGAGCCAAAAACTGTTAATTTCAAGAGCTCATCTGCTTAAACGATCCACCCGTAGATAATAATCTTTCTTTGGTCAGTTATGTTGAACGCATTAGTATAATTAGAATTGCAGCATATTGCTTTTACTGCTAACAATTGCATCCCACTAATTGATATTAGCATTAGCATTGGCATATTTAATTATATGAACGTAGTAGATACGCTGAGAAAATTGATATATATTAAAACGATGAGGTAAGTCCTTCTAAATTATATACAGTTAGGACGGTATTTTAATTAGTTAAACCATATTGCAGTTGCCTACAAGTGGGAATATGCGAAATATCAATTGGGTTGGTTTCAACATGTGAGTTTGTCATTTTATAGTTTGAGAACGGTAACTGGTATAGATATCAACTCGGCCTCATTTAAATTTCAGGATTCACATTTTAATGAAGTTAGAGATCATATCATTGAGGAAATTTTAGATGTGTTGGTATTTTTCGTTCAAATTCACTGGGTAGTATTTAGGGATTCACTGGCATTGACTTGATTTCAAGTCAAGTTCAAGTCAAGTAGTAGTTTTTCAATCTCCATTCAAGTCAAGTATTTATTTATCAAGTAGCTTGATATTATCAAGCTACTTTTAGCAGTTTTATTGTGTAGTATCAAATCAAAAAAAAAAAATGAAGTGAGAAGGAATCTTGCAAAAAACACTTTTATTAATTAAACTTATTGTGTACAAAAACCGAAAATATCAACTTTATTGAAATAGAATCATAAATTAAATCACTATAAATCATAACAAAATAAAATATAATAAAAATTGAAGTTTCTTAATATTGAGAAACTTCCAGGCTTTGTTCGATTTCATAATTTTCCATCCAGGATCTAAGACACATGAGGAATCTTAAAGATTTGTCGCCTAACATATTGTGGGTTTTTGTAACTTTGAGAGCAGCTCTGGAAAGTTGTCTTTCAACAGGAGCTAAAGATGCTGGCTTTGATAAAAAATCCTTTGCCATTTTGGCCAAGTTTGGAAAGATATTTCTGAAACTACCAGAATCTACCAATAGATTTCATAGAAATGTGAGAAAAATACTTATAAAGTCACACTGGCGAATGCTTCAGTCTCTCGGCGCTCGAGGAATCCCCTTATTTAGTCTAAGTCCGCACAAGATTGCAGAAATATATGCCGTGCAATGTTTGCATATCAAGCTCAAGTAATATCAAGTAGCTTGATATCAAGTCAAGTAATAAATATTTTAAATCAAGTCAAATCAAGCTGAAGTATGTAATTTTTCACGAGCTTGATTTTAAAGTCAAGTAGTTGGTTGAAATGTCAAGCTACTTGGCTTGATGAATCCCTATTCCTGTGAGTAAAGTTTGCTCTTGAATTTTTTATGCAGTGCGTATTTATATGTGAAACCTTCATGTAGTACTTATTACACCTACATGTTTGACTTCATTCTCCCATTTTATATGTTTTCCATCTAGAGTTTATCACAAGTCCCCTCTTCTGTAGGAGAATAGTCAGGCTCTTTTTGTTGAAGAACAGTTGTGCTAAAAGAATTTTTAAATGATCAGTTTCCGGTACTATTGTCGGAATGTAAGTACCTACTCGTAGATGTAAATTAGGAACTATAAAAAATAATACCACCCACAGCAATTCATTTACATATATCTTAATTATTTTGAATGTGATTGTTTGAATCAATTAACATTGAATATATTTATGGTGCTTTCATTGCTGCACGTATTCTTCTCGATATACAAATATATATTTTTTAAGTATCAATTGAATCCATTGGGTACTATCATGAGCAACAATTTTCTTATTCTTTCGAATATAGAATTTAGATTGCTGTCAGTCTTTCTCCCATAGATTTTGACAAGGTCAAAGAATTTTACCAATGATTCTATATAATAATTTCACTAAGGTATATAGTATGTCCTGAAATCTTCTAGGAGTTAATACAATGTATAGTAACATTCATTCAAGTTTCACAAGTTGAGACCGTTTTTACAGGTTTTTTTTTTGACAACGGCGGTTCTTTGGTTCTTGAAGACTGTTGCATTTCTCACAATACGTTTGAACTTCGTTGAAGCCTTGTCAGTCTTCACCAATCTCAGAATAAAATAAAGAGGACATTAGCACTAAGTTCTGATTTCTCGTGGCCATAAAATCACTGACAAGTGGTAATGTTTCAACTTGGTTCCCCTCTACTATGGAGGGACAACTGCATGTCTGTTTATTCATCACTTTTCTTGTTCACTTCGTTTATCGTCAATCTATTGGAATCGCTCTGCAATCGTAGCAAACCTGATGAAATTACTGAACTTATTCAGTGAATTTTTATTGAAATTAATGTTATATTTCCATGAATATCATTTAGTGATTGTCACATTGAAAAATTAGTTAGCAGAACAGTTTTCTGAATTACAAATTCGACACATAATATGAAAATCCGTGACAGGAGAGTTTCGTTTCGAGTACAGAACAATGAAAAATAAACATGAAAAATGTGTGAAACTGAGATATATTCTCGCACGAGGTTGTTCTAACGGGTGTTTTTTTTCGAGGTATATAACTTTAAGTTGGCATTACTGTTCAAGATGGCGACCGATTTAACAGCTGTCAAATGATTTATTCTCAATTTGGTTTGGCAATTCATCATGAATAGACTCACGCCTGAACAACGCTTGCAAATAGTGCAATTTCATTTCGAAAATAATAGTTCTGTGCGGAATACGTATCGCGCACTACGTCCATTAGCGATTAAGCGCACTTCTGGTTGAATGGCTACGTCAACAAACAAAACTGCCGCATTTGGAGTGAAGCTAATCCTCAAGTGTATGTCGAAACACCGTTACATCCAGAAAAACTGACTGTTTTGTGCGTTTTATGGGCTGGTGAAATCATTGGTGCGTACTTCTTCAAAAACGATGATGGCCAGAACGTTACAGTCAATGGTGATTGGTATAGAGCCATGAATACTAACTTTTTCATTCCTGAATTGAACAATCATGATGTCCAGGAGCTGTGGTTCCAACAAGACAGCGCAACATGTCACACAGCTCGTGCCACAATCGATTTATTGAAAAACAAGTTTGGTGACCGTCTAATTTCACGTTTTGGACCTGTGAATTGGCCTTCAAGATCTTGTGATTTAACACCGCTAGACTACTTTCTGTGGGGCTATGTAATGTCATTGGTCTATGCGGATAAGCCACAAACCCTTGACCATTTGGAAGACAACATTCGCCGTGTTATTGCCGATATACGGCCACAAATGTTGGAAAAAGTAATCGAAAATTGGACGTCCAGATTGGACTACATCCGAGCCAGCCGTGGCGGTAATATGCCAGAAATCATAGTTAAAATGTAATGCCACAAGATTATCTTGCGGATAAATAACATTCATGTCAATCGAATAATCCATCGTTGTTTCATTGCAATTTAAAGTTCTATAGCTATGAAAAAACCCCCTTTACTTGACTTGACTTGAGATTGAAAAACTACTACTTGACTTGAAATCAAGTCAACTTCAAGTTGCTTGAAAATCAAGCCAAGCCGTGAATCCCTACTTTTGTGGTTTCTGAAAATAATTTCTTTAAACTTCAACGCCTTGTATTCTGGTAAAGAAGCAGTTGCGGAGCTACTTTGATGGAAACTTTTTCCTCAAAATAGTGTCGAACTTATCTGACGTTATTCTGGAAAATATTATACAGATCGAGAATCCAAAGCCTCCGAATCTATTTCGAAGGACTCTATTAGCATCGGATTTTTCCAGAAAACCTCGATCCAACTCGCATATTTCTCCATTTATAACCGAAATACGAATTTTTCATTCATTTTCCACAAAAAAAAAGCTCAAACCCACCCCAAATTCCCCTCTAACGATCCAAACACACGAAAATATCAAAACCCAAAGATCCGATCCGGGCTCGAAGGACCAACGGTTCGCGCGTAAACGTCTCCCCAGCCATACATCTATAAAAGTTAGTGTCTTGTATGTGTGTGCATGGGTGTCGGTTAGCGCGCCCGTAATTAGTTTCCTTATACGGCACTTCAAAGGCACCGCCGCCACGAACACGCCCCCAGCGCCCTCCCGGACCCCGTGCTCAAAAGCACCGCCTCGACCTGGTCGCGGTCCACCGAAAGATACCCAGATTTATTGACAATTATCAACACTAATTTAGACTCCTATCTTTGATATAACAATTATCTGGCTCTCTAATGCTGCGAACCCACGATCGGACGAAGATGAACCTCTCTTTCTATCTATACTTCTATACTAATGGTAATTTGATTTGTACGACAAATATGTCGGTTGTTTTTTCTTTGAAGGGAGATGGCGACTTTTGATAGGAAGATTTGCGAGATTAGTTTGTGCGATTGGGGATTTTCTCAATTTTGTTTAATGGATGTGGGATGTTGGAATAGGATAAAATTGTGTTAGGATGGAATTGAAGACGAATATGGTTGAAAAAAAAATTAGTTAGAGTGATGATGTGACGGCAGGAGTTCTTTGGCAAAATCTCAATTGTTGCGTATTTTTTTTTTGGCATTGTTTTAAATTTTCTATGGTTCTAATGAAGCTATCAACATGAAATTTTGGAGGAAGCTTGAAATGATTATCCAACATACACACGCAAAATCTCAACCAGATCAGATTATTCGTCTCTGAATTATTGAATATTTCTTTTTCACCGTAGCTTTAGATTGTTATTTAATATAAATCATAGAGTAATAAACATAGATAGAGGGAGTATACGCAATTTTTAAATGTCCCCAACATGGTTAGATTACGTTGTCGGATTGTGATTTATTTTCAAATCCACAATTTTACTATATCGTTATAAATGTATGTTATATTGAATGAAATATATTTATTTGGGTAATTCCCGATTAAATATGCAAATTTGAATATTTGAAATCTGATATTTTTTCTGATTGTCGAATTTATAATAAGCAAATTATTTATAATATCCTGTATCTACCTGCTGAAATCCAAGGTTTGGCAACTTCTGCTCTCCTAGTGTCATCGGTTGTTTCACGTGTTTGGCGCGCTTGAAGTTTGTTTTCTGAAATTCTGATATATTAAGAACTTTATTTCAATATATTTTGAGTTAATATGAAACGTTGATTCACTATGGGACATGAGAAGTACGTTCTTTGTGGGGAAACTCACGAATTGAGTGAAATATCGTATCACTGACATGTATTCATTTCCGCGCGCTTCATGTCAAATTTGATAGTTCATGTTGGGGACAAAATTTGGTTACTGAAATTGACATATGCTCTATCGCTCTAATCATGTTTATTACTCTGAGATATAAACACACAAAATTTCAACTATGTTTATCGGTTCCATGGTTACGAATAATTGGATAGTCTTTTTCATATTATTCTTAAATTTTCTATGGTTCTGGTAAACTTACTCGAAATCCTGCAAATTCTAAATTCTGAATATAATATCCACAAAATGTCAACCAGACCTGTATTACGGAAATATTATTTATCAGCACTTTAGAGAACTTTTTTTGGTGGTAATTTAAAAGAAGGTAAAAAGGAACTTTTATATTTAATTAAACATTCTTGATAATCCAAATTATCATGAAAGTTCAGTTTGTATAAGCTGTGAATGAATTATGAGTTTTTTCATGATTTTTTTTTTCATGACCTGTAGCAATAATTCATAAACATACGATATACTGATACAATCATCACAAAAAAAATTACTACAAGAAACATCCTATACCCCTAAAAAAAAAACGTTTGCCAGTCCATGTAAGGACATATTTATATTCTCCAAGGAATTTTCCATTTCAGTTTGTATCTCCAATTTATGAACGTCTTGTATATAAACTGTAGAATCTGTAGATATAAAAATCTACCTTCCTGCTTCATATGCCTATAGGTATTATGAAAAAAAAACAATAATTTCCTTCCGCTACTTTCAAAATAACTGAAGTGAAATATTGTTTTCATTCATAATTCCAAAAGGAGGATTCGTCAAGTAAAAACCGAAATAATCAAATAAATGTGTATAGGCAGATGGAATTTAAGAATTTCGCAAATCGCGGAATATAAACATCTGGACACATTGTGAGCAAATGTTCAAAACAAGCCAACCTACGGAGTAAACATCGGGAAAACCTTTATAATTACTTACGAAGTGATAAGCAAGGCTCCAATGAACGTTGCCAGATCTGCCAATATGGTAGACGATATTTTTGATAATTGTAAAACGTATACCCCTACATTTACTCGTATACAATATTAAGACCTTTTGAAATACATAAACCAAAACAAATTCATTGTTAGATTGTTAGATGTTGTTTTTCTTGTTGGTACCAAGCTTAAAAAAAATGGGTATTATAGGAACATAGTTGAAACTTTTAGCCAATTTAGATGACATTACATTAGTTGTTGTTGTTGTTTGAAAAACTGATATAATGTGTATTGATGAAACACTGTTCTTTGAAAAGAGGAATACTGTTGTAGCAAAGCAATGGCTTGATAGGTAAGTCTTATCCATCGACAACAACAGTAAAAAGGTAGTATGCTCATTTTAAACATGGTGATTTCTGCGGTTGTTTCAGTCTTGGCCCCCTAGGTTTCTCAAGAAATGAACAATCTATGTTCTGGAAATGAGATGAATATTCTCTTCTATTTGAACTGCAATATATTTGATAGAAAATCTTTTTTTGTTACTCTTTGCTTCATTCAGGATGAGACAAAATAGTAAAAAAAAAAAACTAAAACTAAAAACGAAAAAAAATTAAAAGTTGTTAACAAAAGAGAAATGGAAAGTAATCATCTAACAAATCAGAACTAAATGAGATTAGAAAGAGAGGAAACAGTTCAACAATGATGAAGTATATAAACTAAACGATGTCATATCAGTTCTTCAACGAGTGGACGTTAGAAGCCTTCACCAATTTTGGTCAGAAACCTGCTTCGTAGGCTCCTCTGCTGTCCTGATTAATTATTAATCGGTAAATGCTCTACCCGCCCGTCATTAATTCTGCATGGAGTAATTCATGGTCATGCGGCCATGCAGATCCAACTGGTTGACGTTGTAATTTACCAATTTGATTCAATTTCGAAATTCCCTAGAAGTTACACAGAGAAAGAGAGATAGAGAGAGACCGAGACGTGATTAAGTGCGGGCATATAAGGTGCATTTTTCGAATTTAATTTTCTAACTGAGCATTAAATAATGATTACCCATGCCGAGGATAGCGAACGATGCCTATCGCTATAATTAAAAAATTAATAAAGGTAGAGGTAGGCAGCAATTAGATTTAGCTGTGTCATGCCGGATCATGAAGGAATTATAGGGTTTCTTTCTCTATGCTTCGAGGTGGGATTGACGAAGGGCTGTCCTTGCACACTAGATTTCGTTACGAATGTTTCGGTTCTTGGTCTCCTTGGAGATGGCAATGCCTTCTAGTCGATGTCTTGCCTTCAATCCAGACTTTTCTTGGTGAGGTGAGACTTCTCAGAAGATTAGACTTGTATAGGGTGTTTTTTTTCGAGGTATATAACTTTAAGTTGGCATTACTGTTCAAGATGGCGACCGATTTAATATCTGTCAAGTGATTTATTCTCAGTTTGGTTTGGCAATTCATCATGAATAGACTCACGCCTGAACAACGCTTGCAAATAGTGCAATTTTATTTCGAAAATAATGGTTCTGTGCGGAATACGTATCGCGCACTACGTCCATTTTATTTTGTTTAGCGATGAAGCGCACTTCTGGTTGAATGGCTACGTCAACAAACAAAATTGCCGCATTCGGAGTGAAGCTAATCCTCAAGTGTATGTCGAAATACCGTTACATCCAGAAAAACTGACTGTTTGATGCGCTTTATGGGCTGGTGGAATCATTGGTCCGTACTTCTTCAAAAACGATGATGGCCAGAACGTTACAGTCAATGGTGATCGGTATAGAGCTATGATTACTAACCTTTTTCATTCCTGAATTGAACAACCATGATGTCCAGGAGCTGTGGTTTCAACAAGACGGCGCAACATGTCACACAGCTCGTGCCACAATCGATTTATTGAAAGACACGTTTGGTGACCGCCTAATTTCACGTTTTGGACCTGTGAATAGGCCTCAAGGATCTTGTGATTTAACACCGCTAGACTACTTTCTGTGGGGCTATGTAAAGTCATTGGTCTATGCGGATAAGCCACAAATCCTTGACCATTTGGAAGACAACATTCGCCGTGTTATTGCCGATATACAAATGTTGGAAAAAGTAATCGAAAATTGGACGTCCAGACTACATCCGAGCCAGCCGTGGCGGTCATATAGCAGAAATCATATTTAAAATGTAATGCCACAAGATTATCTTGCGGACTAATAAAATCCATGTCAATCGAAAAATTCATCGTTGTTTTATTGCAATAATTGCAATAAAACAACGATGAATTGCAATGCAATTCAAAGTTCTATAGCTCTAAAAAAAACACCCTTTAGTTACCTATTGAGCTTCCTAGTTCGAGAAACTGAATACATATTTATGAATCCGAATATGTATATAAAGTAGTAGTTTCATATTTATTTCAAACTATTTCATTCAAAATTAACCTGAGGAAATTCAGATTCCATATTCGGAAAATATATCTATGTTGTCTATGGTTCTATAAACAATTGATTGCCAAATTTTTAAGTTTTCATTCTCGAAATAGCTTCTTCAGAACCTTGAACATGTTCCTTATTCCTCCAATTGCAATACAGTGAATATTAATCATCGAATAAAATCTTTGACTTTTCAGAAAGCAAATCTAAACATACCTACACTATTTTCTGCCTCTAAAATATTATCGGGAATACTAAAATCTAGCATGATGTGCTTAAACAACTACTATACAACGTATTTCTATATTAGGTACACATTTTCCTGACAGTTTTGAATCGTTGATTTGTTTCACCATCGACATTTTTGATGATACGATAAAGTTGAAAATACAACGCGAACAATTGCGATTCAAAATTCTCGGTCGTTGCTATGGTGACGAGGCGCTAGCCCATAATCCTCGAATATTATAAATCTCGTAAGATTCTCGTTATTAAAATCCATATGTATGATTTGATATTTCCACAGTATAAGTTATTGTACTTCATGAAAATATTACCAAGATTTTTTGTTATGGATTCCTCTAGGTACTATTTTCAGGTGTATGAACTTTCATCAATATTTCCTCATATAGGAAATTCCTTCCTGTCAATCATGCATGTCTAGATATCCGCTCATGATCAGATCGACTCGACAAAATCAAAACAATAGCAGACATGTTATAAACAAAATCACGTTATACAAAACAATTGGAATTTTGGCGAAAGACTTTGGTATATATAATATCGGGAAAGTTATTTTGAATAATACTTCAGCTGACTCATCGCAAAATCAACATGAAGGTGTTCTCTTGTTTTGTTATTTTGGTGTCGCTATTATGTCTAGCTTCTACTTGTGTAAGTTCCGATAGAACTATTTGAATTTCAATTGAAATGCAACTCTGCATATTCGAATTTCGACAAATATTTGATTTGAGTTATTGTTTAGTTCATATACAAATTTTCCTTAACAAGTGATGCGAAGAAATTGGTCTTAACTATTCTTATCAAATTTTTTGTTCATTTACTTCAGTTTTGAATACAAAATATGTAGGTTAGATACAGATCTAGGATCTTAGAACATTTTTGGAACATAAGTTTCTCTGAGATTAATCACAATGTTGCCAAATTCAATAAGAATTCCCAAATCTCTCAAAAATACGAAAACATTTCAACATTCTTTTTTGTTTTCAGTGCCTAAAATCCAAATATTGGGATATCAAAACAAGTAAAATGGACGAGATGCTGGAGAAGATGGAATACATGATGGAGAAAAAGTTGGAGATGAAGTGCAAACTAGATGCGTACAAGAATATGAAACAAGCTATGAGTTTTGCAGGCAAGCTGCCTTGTAACTGTGAATACGTTTTTGGACATCCTATAGAACAGTGCAAACCAAAATCTTGCAATGCAGCACCTTGTGTCATGCATCCCCCACAATTTGGAGGTTTTTACTTTTGATGTGTTATAATTTGTTGTTATTTATTTATTTTTTATTACATATGATGAAAAATAAAGATTTCAATAAGTGTATTTTTTATGTACCTACATACAGGGTGATTCACCGGGATGGCCTATTAGACGTTTATGGAAAACTAATCATAATTTTGAGCTGAAAATTTGCATATTGGGGTTTGAGACAATGATCTTTCTCCCTAAAATATTTTCAGATCTCTACAACTTCCGGTTATACCGGAAACAGACTACTACTTCCTTATTTCAAATGGCACACCCAGTATATTATTGCATCATTAGATAGCTTTTTTGACGACAATTTCGGCAATAAGCCATACCTTGAGTATAAACTCAACGATTCATGAGTTAATGGGATTCTTATGAGAAAAGGTGGCGATGAAGACTCACATTTTTTGGATATTTCGGTAGAAAAAGCTTTTATCGAAAAAAATTTGTTTTTTTTTCGATTCTGCAAAAAAGCTGTACTATTCGCGGTTTAGACCAAAAATGTTCAGGGTGTTTATAAGAAGATAATGAACTTGGTCTACTCAAATTCATCAAAACTCACGATTTTCAAATTAGAACCAATATTTTTTATTACTTCAGTCGATTCTACGTACAAAAATAGTGGGGGTTACTTAAGCAAATCCTATACCTTACGAATCATTCATTACAATTTTTGAAATGTCAAATTTAGTTATGGAAACATCGAATCTTAGTTTCTTTCTACGTTTTATGAATTTTAACAATTTCATTGCGTTGTTGAATCGACTTTTAGTAATGGTGTACTTTTTACTTGTATACTGTCAAAATTGACAGCTGCCCAGATAGAGGGCTATTCAAAATGAAACTTCTCATCTTATTGGATTGGAATACCCATCACAAAATTATAGTTTCGATGACTTAGTTTTGAAATAACGGCATGCGATAATTTTGGTAGAAAAAATTATATGTACTTATAATTACAAATTTGAACAAACGCCCCTGCCTTCACATCCATGCTTTTTTTCCATTTATAAACGTCAGTTAAACAAGATCTCACAGGAATTCCAGAAATTCTATCACGCGAAGGTTCTCCACACCTCAACACCAATTAAACATGGATAAGTAGGTAACAACGAACCCAAAAAATCAAGACCTAACGATCGTACACCAAAAATCCCATTTGAATCACAGAAAACACATCAAAAGAAGAGGGGGCATGCGCTCCAGCTGTCAGTCACACAGAAAGGAGAGTTTTGGTCCCGAAATCAATTTTCCAAATTATACAAATACTAAAAGAAGGCAGTTAAATGGCATTTTAAAGATCAGTTCCCTGCTCTTAAGGTGTCTTCGGTGGTCAAATTACAGGGCATCAATATCAACTGGTAATTGCGGTAAAGGCTACTCATTCCGCTGGCGAGGCTAAAATACTCTCTGGCTGTCCCACAGACAAGGAACTCGTGGGACTCCCTGCGGCCATTTCTTTTCAAGACTATCAATTGTTAATTGGCCCGCTATGTAGTCGGGCTCAGTTCGTGAAATTCGGAGATGGAACTACTGGGGAACGGCCAATTGGACCACACGGTAGTCTACACGAATTTTAGATTCTGGTCCTTCTCGCCGGATCGCAAGAATTTCGCAACGATCGGATTTTGATATACCTACTGCGCAGAAATGAGCAATCGTCACGTATTATCGGGTGCAAATCTTGAATAACCAGAATGAAATTCTTCATGTAGGTTCGTTATTGAAGAGGTTTCATTTTGATATGAAGGGTGTTTTTTTTAGCGCTATAGAACTTTAAATTGCATGCGATGGATTATTCGCTTGACATGAATTTTCTTTATCCGCAAGATAATCTTGTGGAATTACATTTTAAATATGATTTCTGGCATATGACCGCCACGGCTGGCTCGGATGTAGTCCAATCTGGACGTCCAATTTTCGATGACTTCTTCCAACATTTATGACCGTATATCGGCAATAACACGGCGAATGTTGTCTTCCAAATGGTCAAGGATTGGTGTCTTATCCGCATAGACCAATGACTTTACATAGCCCCACAGAAAGTAGTCTAGCGGTGTTAAATCACAAGATCTTGGAGGCCAATTCACAGGTCCAAAACGTGAAATTAGGCGGTCACCAAACGTGTCTTTCAATAAATCGATTGTGGCACGAGCTGTGTGACATTTTTCGCCGTCTTGTTGGAACCACAGCTCCTTGACATCATGGTTGTTCAATTCAGGAATGAAAAAGTTAGTAATCATGGCTGCTATACCGATCACTATTGACTGTAACGTTCTGGCCATCATCGTTTTTGAAGGAGTACGGACCAATGATTCCACCAGCCCATAAAGCGCACCAAACAGTCAGTTTTTCTGGATGTAACGGTGTTTCGACATACACTTGAGGATTAGCTTCACTCCAAATGCGGCAGTTTTTTTTTGTTGACGTAGCCATTCAACCAGAAGTGCGCTTCATGGATAAACAAAATGAAATGAACGTAGTGCGCGATACGTATTCCGCACAGAACCATTATTTTCGAAATAAAATTGCACTATTTGCAAGCGTTGTTCAACTTAAAGTTATATACCTCGGAAAAAAAACACCCGTTACAAATAATATTTCACAGCAAAATTTCGATATAAAGAAATTTCATCAAAAGATTCATCATCGAAAATAATAGACCGAAAAAAAAAGAACTCAACGAATACCCACACAGTAACTATTACCCGCCAGAGATGAAACCGATGGCCTGAGGCTCCATCCATCATCACAATATGAGATGCTGAGTATTATACGATGAAATTGATGATAATTCGAAGAAAACATAAAAATTGTGACGTTAAGTTTTTCAGTTCGGCATTCTCCTTGGTGAAACTCAAAACAGTATATGTACGGTGCCTGATTTACGATTTGAATCGATTGATATTCGCATAAATTCTTGGTAATCACTAGAAAGCCATTAACTCTTGGAGTCGGGCATTGGCGTAGCAAACGGGAGATCGTTCTGTCTGTTTTTAGCAACTTTTGAACTCAAGAATTATTCATATGCTATAACTTCTTAGGTGATCCATTTAGACAGCCATTTTCAGCTCTTTCCTTAGTAAGGAGCTTTTGAGCGATCGTCATTAATTATTCATCAAGCCAACTACTTGACTTGAAAATAAAGCTCGTGAAAAACTACATACTTGAGCTTGACATGGCTTGGTTTTAAATATTTATTGCTTGACTTGATATCAAGCTACTTGATATTACTTGAGCTTGATATGCACGCGTTGCATGGCATATATTTCTGCAATCTCGTGCGCGCTTAGACTAAATAAGGGAATTCCTCGAGCGCCGAGAGACTGAAGCATTCGCCAGTATGACTTTATAAGGAGTTTTCTATTGGTAGATTTTGGAAGTTTTGAAATATCTTTCCAAACTTGGGCAAAATGGCCAAGGATTTCTTATCAACGCCAGCATCTTCAGCTCCTGTTGAAAGACAATTTTCCAGAGCTGCTCTTATAGTTACAAAAACCCGCAATAGGTTAGGCGACAAAACTATAAGATGTCTCATGTGTCTTAGATCTTGGATGGAAAATTATGAAATCAGACAAAGCCTGAAGGTTTTTCAATATTGATGATTGAGTTTATTTTTTATTTTGTTATGATTTATACTTTATAGTGATTTAATTTATGTTTCTAATTCAAAAAAGTTGATATTTTCGGTTCTTTTCTACAATAAGTGTAATAAATGAAAGTCTTTTCTGCAAGGTTCCTTCTCATTTCATCATTTTTTTTTATTGATGTGACACTATACAATAAAACTGATAAAACCAAGTAGCTTGATATGATTCAAGTACTTGATAAATAAATACTTGACTCCAAAATTGAAAAACTACTACTTGATTTGAAATTGACTTAAATCATGTCAAGCTCTAGCCAAGTAGCTTGAAAATCAAGCTAAGCCGTGAATCTCTACATGCAATTTTGCAAGAGGCTTCAAATTGTCTTTCTATATTATAATTTTAGAGATGGGTGCCGTGCAGTTGAGTTTTAAGAAATTTTGATCAAACTCTAAAAAAAAAAAATAAAATGTTGTTGGAATACATCAATTGTTACAGGTTGGTTTTCTATATATTTTAGTTTATGCGTCCCCTCCTCAAACCCCACCATTGACCAAGAGACCCCCTCGAAGCCAATAACTCCGAAAAAAATTAATTTCCAAAGTTTTTATCCTTCTAACCATCGGTTCTCTCGATTTCAATCATTCCGCTGGATTCCCCAAGAGCGGTCATTACGGATAATGCGAGAGCATCTCGCTCTCTGCCATTCCGAGTCTAGCCAGCGTTTAATGCCACTCCGCGTTGCCATATTTCGGGATTTATCCGTAGATCTGGGGATATTCGTTTTTGATTCTAGAGACTTTTTGAAAACAAGCAAAATGTGGGAAAATTATAAAAACGGGTTCTTCAAGAAACCTTTCATTGGACAACTTTTTATAAGGATTCAGTGAACTAGCTTGTGGTTACTATAACTGCATCATCATATACTTTTCACTGTACCACAGTGAGAAACATGGTAGGATAATTAAATTATTTCTTGGTTTTTATGAAGCAAGAAGAGGTAAAGTAGGTATATTCCATCAGAAAATCTGACCTCCCCGCTCTTGTTTTTTTATTAACTGTCCCACTAGATGTGAACATCGATATCCATTCGGTGGGACAAATATTAGGCCAATTGAAAAGTCCCCGGTTTGACGCACAGATGACGGTGCTAGTATTAAATCCATATGATTTTTAGTTAGTACCAACCTTCAAACGATACGTGTCAAAATTTGACAGCAGTCCTACCATTAGTTTGTGAGATATTGCGTTGTGAGTGCAGCTACTTTTGTTATTTGAAAAAAGATGGAAAAAAGTATCTCGTGTGCTGACGAAATATTGCTTTTTGAAAGGAAAAATACAGTTGAAGCAAAATCTTGGCTTGATGAAGGTTTCCGGGATCTGCATCAGGAAAATCAATCATCATTGATTGGTATGCTAAGTTTAAACGTGGTGAAATGAGCACCAAAGACGGCGAACGCAGTGGACGCCCAAAAGAGACTGTCACCGACGAAAAAATAAAAAAAGTTCACAAAATAATTTTGAATGACCGTAAAGTGGAGTTAATCGAGGTAGCAGACATTGTATAGATATTATTTGAACGTGTGAGTACAAAATAGCATTCAGGAATATTTGTACATGAGAAAACTGTGTGCAAAATGGGTGCCGCGTGAGCTTACAATCGATCAAAAGCAACAACGTGTTGATGATTCTGAGGAGTGTTTGAAGCAGTTTAAGTGCAATAAACCTGAATTTTTGTGTCGATATGTGCCAATCAATGAAACATGGTTCCATCATTCCACTCCGGAGTCCAATCGACAGTCAGCTGACTGGCCTGTAACGATGAAGCGAATACAAAACAGTCAGCTGGCAAGGTTATGGTATCAGTATTCTGGGATGCGCAAGGTATAATATTCATTGATTACCTCCAAAAACGCCAGACCATCAACAGCGATTATTATATAGCGTTATTGGTTCGTTAAAAGGATGAAATCGTTAAAGAACGGCCCCATTTGAAGAAAAAAAAGGCTGTTTCATCAAGACAATGCTCTGTGTCACAAATCAATGAAAACAATGGCAAAATTGCATGAATTAGGCTTCGAATTGCTCATGCATCCATCGTATTCGCCAGATCTGGCCCCCAGCGACTTTTTTTCTGTTCTCAGACCTCAGAAGAATGCTCGCTGGAAAGAAATTAAGCACCAATGAAGAAGTAATCGCCGAAACTGAGGTCTTTTTAGAAGCGAAAGACAAATCGCACTATAATAATGGTATCGAAAAGTTGAAAGATCGCTCTAATCTCTGTATCGCCCTCGAAGGCAACTATGTTGAATAATAAAATTGAATTTCACCAAAAAAATGTGTTATACAGGACTTTTCTACTGCAACCTCGAAATACTTCATACATACACCACTCAGACCTGGCAACGTCGCTCCACGTCCTCCCGAACTACGCTAATGAAAACTAATGATATATTCTCTCTCTCAGCGCATCACATAAAACAACGTCATTAATAGAATCGTCCTGCTGATCGTTCCGAATCCAGCATCTAATTCTGCATTCTCGGGTATGCGAAAACAACGAAAAAAAAATTAATAAATAAAAGGTTATGGGCCATATTTGTCGGTGTCGTCTTCGGCGTGTTTGTTAATCGGGATCCGGGGAGAGAGGGGGGAGTGGCATAAATTAGGACTTAAGTTGATTGCGTTCTGGATGGAATTTAATTGAAAAACGCGGGAGCTACTGCTTTGCTGATAAGTTATCCTGGAATGACGTGGTTTGGTCTTTTACCAGGTAACGGAGATGTTTTTATGAGATGCTGGTATTTTGGAGAAGGGGTCAATTTGAATAATTTGATTGGTAGTGGTACGAAATTGTATGGGTTGAGGTCTCTGTTTATCATTCTGACTCCACTATAATGCTTTCCTTATTTTTTTGCGAATTTGTATGGCTGTTCGATTGTATTCTTATGTCAAGGGTGTTTTTTAGATCTATAGAACTTTAAATGGTAATAAAACAACGATGGATTATTCGATTGGCATGAATTTTATTTATCCGCAAGATAATCTTGTGGCATTACATTTTAAATATGATTTCTGGCATATGACCGCCACGGCTGGCTCGGATGTAGTCCAATCTGGACGTCCAATTTTCGATGACTTTTTCCAACATTTGTGGCCGTATATCGGCAATAACACGGCGAATGTTGTCTTCCAAATGGTCAAGGGTTTGTGGCTTATCCGCATAGACCAATGACTTTACATAGCCCCACAGAAAGTAGTCTAGCGGTGTTAAATCACAAGATCTTGAAGGCCAATTCACAGGTCCAAAACGTGAAATTAGGCGGTCACCAAACGTGTCTTTCAATAAATCGATTGTGGCACGAGCTGTGTGACATGTTGCGCCGTCTTGTTGTAACCACAGCTCCTGGACATCATGGTTGTTCAATTCAGGAATGAAAAAGTGAGTCATCATGGCTCTATACTGATCACCATTGACTGTAACGTTCTGGCCATCATCCGTTTTGAAGAAGTACGGACCAATGATTCCACCAGCCCATAAAGCGCATCAAACAGTCAGTTTTTCTGGATGTAACGGTGTTTCGACATACACTTGAGGATTAGCTTCACTCCAAATGCCGCAGTTCTGTTCGTTGACGTAGCCATTCAACCAGAAGTGCGCAACAACAGTATTTGGTGGGACCAGCTCGGCGTAGTGTATTATGAGTTGTTAAAACCAACTGCTACAATCGCAGGCGATCGTTATCGAACGTAATTAATGCGTAATCCAATTACCGTAACAGTTGCACCAACCTTAATTTCGAATGAGTAAGCCCCAATCACACCACCAGACCAAAAATCACACCAAATAGTGACACATTGAGGATTTAGAGGCTTCTCAACAATCATTCTTGGATATTTCGATCCCCAAATACGAAAACTCTGTCCAAGATCGACGAGGAATCAATAAACCTGGATTTTCGTCGACACTAAACATGCAATAACAGCAATATTTTCAGTTATTCTTGAGTGACGCACAGGGTTTTGATTTTTCAGATCACTAATTTGTACCAACAGCTTAAATTTTCACACCATTTTCACGACTACCCAAAAGTGCTTTAGTTTTTCGAATTTTCGAAGGGTGACTGTAAAATTGTTACCATTTTTTAAGTAAATTTTGTCAATTTCAGCTTCCCAGATAGTGGGCCTTTCAAAATGCAACCTCTTATTGGAAAACCCAGTAAAATTTTTTTCCTACAACTGCTACGAAAAGTAGCGTATTCTTCATAGCTTACTAAATTTCAAAACTATGTATTGCTCATACTGTGGGAAATATTATTTCTCACGGCACTTTGCCTACACCTCGCTTGGTAGACCAATGAAATTGGGCATTTGAATCGTTTCTATAGAAACGCAATAAATTAGCACATACTGTCAACGAAGGCCATTTTGATTTCAATCAAGTACATTACTTGAATTATTGAAATTTGTGCAGTTGTAGGAAAAGTATAGTGTGCAACATGTGGAGAAAGTCCTTTTCTCGCTCGTGTGTTTGCGGCACTCGCCTTTCAGGCTCGTGCCACAAACTTCCACACTCGCGAGAAAAGTTGGACTTTCCCCACTTGTTGCACAATATACTATTCTCCACATGTTGCACACTATACTTTTCCTACAACTGCACAAATTTCAATAATTCAAGTAATGGACTTGATTCAAACCAAAATGACCTTCGTTGACAGTATGTGCTAATTTATTGCGTTTCCATAGAAACGACTTAAAAGCCCAATTTCATTGGTCTACCAAGCGGGTGTGGGCTAAGTGCCGTAAGAAATAATATTTCCCACAGTATGAGCAATACATAGTTTTGAAATTGAGTAAAGAATACGCTACTTTTCATAGCAGTTGTAGGAAAATTTGTTTTTCATTCAGAATCTTGTACAATACCAAGCCTCCGAATATTTTTGATCAAATCACACAGTTATGATACATTGTGCAACCCAAAGAATAGGTATTTCCTTCGAGTGAACCATTTCTCCGAATGGTCCAAACTTGATAATTGCCTCCGCGAAATGGCATCTCCATAAGGACCAAAGCCACAACTAAATTACCAAAGTCGTCCGAAAGGAGATGAACATAATTCATCTCAAAAGCTTCTCAAAGCAACATTGTACGAAAACAACCCATTAAAAATGCCAATATTGGCGATTGGCACCCCAAAGCTTTGGGACACCCTCTGCTAATACCTTCTGACACTAATGGTCAATCATTCGACGATCTATAAATCAGCTATCATTTACCGTATCGACAATCGTGGTTGACCTGGCGTATTTGTCAGATTGTCGAGGGTTTTACCTGAATTTGGGGAAAATTTAGATTCGTTGCAGTCAGTGGATACAATCTACTGATTTGGTTGGTTGAAAACATAGAGTAATAAACATAGATAGAAGAAGTATACGCAATTTTTACATGTCCCCAACATGGTTAGATTACGTTGTCGGATTGTGATATATTTTCAAATACACAATTTTACTATATCGTTATGAATGTATATTATATTGAATGAAATATATTTATTTGAGTCATTCCCGATTGAATCTGCGAATTTGAATATTCGGAATCCGATATTTTTCCTAATTGTCGAATTTATGATAAGCAGAATTCTTATTATTTTCTGTATCTACCTGCTGAAATCCAAGGTTTGGCAACTTTTGCTCTCCTAGTGTCATCGGTTGTTTCACGTCGTTTGGCGCGCTTGAAGTTTATTCTCTGAATTTCTGATATATTTAGGTATTTATTTCAATATAAATTGAATTAATATGGAACATTGATTCACTATGGGACATAAGAAGTGCGTTCTTTGTGGAGAAACTCGCGAATTGAGTGAAATATCGTATCACTGATATGTTTTCATTTCCGCGCGCTTCATGTCAAATTCGATAGTTCATGTTGGGGACAAAATTTCCTTTTTGAAAATGACATATGCTCCCTCTATCTATGATTAATCTGAGGTTGAAAATCAAAGGAAGGATGGTGACTACCATCACGGGAAAAATATACTGGGTATTGTTGGATGATGTGTGTTTCATGAAAATTTATTATAGCATCAGTTACAAAGTAACAGCATCAAATAATCAAATTATTCGAAGATTATTGATACGCATTTTCAGAACTTCACTTGAGTGTTCCCAAGGAATGCCGAAGAATTTTTCAAAATTGAGTTTTCATTTTGAATAGTTTGCTATCTGGTGAGCTTTCTTTTGAAATTTCAGAAGTAATAACTATATTTCTAAGAATGGAACGACGTACGCTTCAAAAACGCATTGAAATTCTTAGAATTCGCTACAAAAATAGTAAATATTTTACCTTCATGGCCAGAAACACAAAAACTGGTGAAAAAATTTGAGATGTTGGGACAAGCTAGTGGTGTTGAGAATCGGAACAGTGTGCGTCGCTCAAGAACAACTGAGGACAATGTTATCGAGGACATACAGCCGCAAATAAGCAAATTGGTCATGGAAAATTTAATGAGAAGGATATGGTGCTGCAACCGATACTTTAATGATATGATCCTCATTCCTCAAGAAATTTTGCCTGGAAAATCGTTTGAAAGCAACATTTCACAGAATTCGCCCATAAACGAACTCAACCGAGATATTCGGACCCTAAACCAGCCCTGAGCTTATTCCGTTCGACAATTATTACCTCGTACAAGTAAGAAGGACATAATCCATTATGAGCTCGAATTATTTATCATTTAGAAAACAATCCAACCTAAATAATTCAATTATGAACGCAAACTGTGAAACATTTTATTTCACACCATGAAAAGCCAACTACAAATTCTACAATGTTCTCTTGGTGACCTCCGGGTCATTTTTCCCCACGAACGAGATTGCCCAGTCCGGCAACGCAGCGTCCGTTCGAAAAGTATTTCTCCCGGGCCTCAAACCGCCTCATGACGTCATGGGCTTTCATTAAGCAAGTGGCTAGATTTATGTTGTCGGCGAGATCAAAGGCGGCTAAGGTGTGAGACCAATTGTTCCCGTGACAAAACATTGCCACGTAATTTACTGAGCGATTTCAATGGACCAATGGAGCCCCGGAGAACATTCCAACTTAGTGCTCTCTTCCACCGCCAGAAAGGATAAACGAGTGAGATTATTATTAATTCTATTAGTCCGATTCAATTATTTATCATCGTTGTTCTTCTTTTAGTTCCAGATTGATTTCTACCGTCGATTCGTTCCCAGAGACGTGAAATGGAATTTTGAGGAATTATTAATCTGGTAATCTTGGGCGATTGGGTTTTCGTTTAGAAAATCACGATTGGATAGTAGTAGGCTTGCAATTTATGTGATTGAGATTAAGATAGCTGAACTCGGGTAGCAGGCACTCAGAGCGATTTTAAGAGTTGATCGATTTCGATATTGATTCGATTTTCAAGCGAGATTTATACCTAGGTATCCCAAGACATGATTGTTTGCTTGAAAATGAATTGTATACATTTTCTAATTTTGATTTACACTGCTCTCAAAGTGGTAAATGAAGATAAAACAATCCACTCCATAAATCCCATGACTAACAATTTTTTCTCGAAAATTTATTTGCCAACATAGTCACCATCAAAAGTAGTTCATGTGCCATGTCCAACATAACGAAATAGGAATTCACGGCTTGGCTAGATTCTCAAGCTACTTGGCTTGAGCTTGATTTGATTTCAGTAGAAATTTTGAAATCTCAAGTCAAGTATTCATTTATCAAGTACTTGAATCATATCAAGATACTTGATTATCAGCAGTTTTATTGTGTAGTGTCACATCAATAAGAAAATGATGAAATGAGGGGAACCTTGCAAAAAACACTTTTGTTTATTGATCATATTGTATAATCAGAAATATCAACTTTTTTGAAATAGAAACATAAATTAAATCACTATATTATAACAAAATAAAAAAATGAAGTTTCTCGCTATTGAGGAACCTCCAGGCTTTGTTTGATTTCATAATTTTTCATCCAGGATCTAAGACACATGAGGCATCTTATAGATTTGTCGCCTAACCTATTGCTGGTTTTTGTAATTATTAGAGCAGATCTGAAAAATTGTCTTTCAACAGAAGCTGAAGATGTTGGCATTGATAAAAAATCCTTGGCCATTTTAGCCAAGTTTGAAAAGATATTTCTGAAACTACCAATAGATTTAATAGATATGTGAGAAAACTACTAATAAAATCACAATGGCGAATGCTTCAGTCTCTCGGCGCTCGAGGAATCCCGTCATTTAGTCTAAGCGCGCACGAGATTGCAGAAATATATGCTGTGCGACGAATGCATATCAAGCTCAAGTAATATCAAGTCAAGCAATAAATATCTATCATCATTCCAATGACTTTCAGGCGTTTTCAAATGGCCAAATTTCATGAAAACTATATGGTGAAGCAACCGTTCCCGTGGTGACCATTTGGCTGATATCGTTAATGACATACCTTTCCCTTCGTAATTAAATAGATGAATAAACATTCATTGATTTGTCTTGAAATATACTTTTTTTAAATTATTTTTTTATTTCAAAATGAAACCTCTAGTTGGAAAACTCCCCATTTACCAACATTTCGTAGTACACGAGTGATCAAAGGATTGATAATAAGATGAGCTTTCAGTTGTATGGAATTTGTATTTGAGTCCTTAGATCGTTTTACATGATGATTTTGCTAGATATAGTTTGAACTCAATGATATTTTCATTTGTTGCACCTCTGATGAGGTTTCGACTGTGTGCTTTTGTTTTCTAAAGGTGATTCGTTCATTGTAGAGCCAGACAAAACATTCAACATTCTTATTGACTTATCATTCAGTTCACTATTTCTTCGACAAGTTTTCAGTAAGTAGATACTCAAAACATGTGTATCGTTTCATGATATTTTCGAAATTTCGTTTTAGATCCCAATTAGTCTTTGGTTCTTTAACTTCCCAAACCAGTGACACAGACATGTTAATCAGAAAAGACCAAAACCGTCATTCCCCGAATCTCTTCGTCCTCCCTACGCTATAATCACGGCCAAAATTACACGTTCGAAAATCCACACACTTCCTCGACGCCACCAGATACCACATCACAAACATGCTAATTTAATCGAACTAGATCGGATCGTAATTCGATATTCCTCAGAAATACCTCCGAACGCTGAGACGTGGCAACCGCATACCTGGGAATCGAAAATCACACGTCAGTAGGTGTCGGCGGCGCGGGCAAATTACAGGGCGCGCATTATAACGCAACCCGTGCCCATTTGTCTAGTTATGTCGTTATGCCCGGTTTAATGACAGCCTCCTAACGCTAATTCGGGCATGGGCACCGCCAAAGGTGAGACCACCCTAATTTTGGGTCTAAAACAGACATTTGTCCTAAACGACAAATGATTTCGGACCGATCCGTCCGTCTAAATGGTCCTTCAGGGCGGATTTCGGATTGATTCCACGTTTTGGAGGTAGTTGGTATGTAGATGCGGAAATTGAGGTTGGGAATAACGGAGAATGAGGCGCGGAGTGATACTTTGGCAACTATGGAAAGGTAGTGGATTAAAATTCGTTGAATTCTCAGCGATACATTCATGCGCCAATTACATACATACGTGGTCTCCAAGGGTGCAATGGAGAATGAAAGAATGAGCCCTCAGAAGCTTCTGATTTCGCGTCAGTTTTTAGAATGTTTAGATACTAATTTTTTTCGGTAACCTGCTTCAATTTCTATGGTTTTGACGCAACAATTGATAGGAAGCTTGAAATTGCTTTTCTATAAAAGACTTCTCAAAAGAAAGATTGGATATAAAAAAGTAATTGAAGTAATAAGACGTTTGTCGAAGAACTGTTCATTAATTTTGATAATATGCTAGCCAACTCGGAAACAAGTGATCATTTGAAATCAGAATTTGATGCAAAATAATCTCTTATAAAGGGTGTTGTTTTTAGAGCTATAGAACTTCAAATTGCAATAAAACAACGATGGATTATTCGATTGACATGAATTTTATTTATCCGCAAGATAATCTTGTGGCATTACATTTTAAATATGATTTCTGGCATATGACCGCCACGGCTGGCTCGGATGTAGTCCAATCTGGATGTCCAATTTTCGATGACTTTTTCCAACATTTGTGGCCGTATATCGGCAATAATACGGCGAATGTTGTCTTCCAAATTGTCAAGGGTTTGTGGCTTATCCGCATAGACCAATGACTTTACATAGCCCCACAGAAAGTACTCTAGCGGTGTTAGATCACAAGATCTTGGAGGCCAATTCACAGGTCCAAAACGTGAAATTAGGCGGTCACCAAACGTGTCTTTCAATAAATCGATTGTGGCACGAGCTGTGGATATGTTGCGCCGTCTTGTTGGAACCACAGTTCCTGGACATCATGGTTGTTCAATTCAGGAATGAAAAAGTTAGTAATCATGGCTCTATACCGATCACCATTGACTGCAACGTACTAGCCATAATCGTTTTTGAAGAAGTACGGACCAATGATTCCACCAGCCCATAAAGCGCATCAAACAGTCAGTTTTTCTGGATGTAACGGTGTTTCGACATACACTTGAGGATTAGCTTCACTCCAAATACGGCAGTTTTGTTTGTTGACGTAGCTATTCAACCAGAAGTGCGCTTCATCGCTGAACAAAATCCGCTTATGAAAATCGGGAACAACGGCAATCACATTATGGGCCCATTCGACGAGTCTACGCCTTATTTGATGATCATTTGGCTGAATTTGATGAATTGCCAAACCAAACTGAGAATAAATCACTTGACGGCTGTTAAATCGGTCGCCATCTTGAACAGTAATGCCAACTTAAAGTTATATACCTCGAAAAAAAACACCCGATACCTATCTGTTCCTCTGCAGTCTGTGACTTCCGAAAACACAGAAAGAAACTAAAATTCGATGTTTGGATAACTGAATTTCACATTTCATGAATTATAATTAATTTTTCGTTGGGATTGTTAAGAAATCCATAAACCACTAAAATTATCAATTACGAATAATTCATTACTTGAGATGTCAAATTTGGTTATGGAAACATCAAATTTTAGTTTCTTTCTGTGTTTTTCGGAAGTCACAGACTAATCCACACAGTGAGAAATTACGGTTTTTCCTCATTTAAGGTTCTTCCTCGATAACTCTCAAAGTACCTACCCTATCAGCTCAAAGACCATTGAGTGTCGATACACTTCTTTCGACACCGTCTATTTTTAGACGATGCATCTTGGTCAGATTTCAGAACACGCTAAAAACCAGATGGACCAAAGCGGTTGAACCGCTAAATAACAGTCGGCACATCTCTGATCAATGAGAATCGACGGCTCTCTAACATTCTGTGTCTGATATTTTCTTAATTACCTGACTGTTATCAATTACTACACTTTTTATCCCTAATTATAGGTTGAAAGATCGTCCCAAGCCCAGCAGATCATTTCAGCTCTAATTGAGTGGGAAATCAGCACCAGTTATGAGCGTATTGGAGCCTCTTTTTGTCCTGTAATGACGGTACGCGGCGGTAATGGCCACCATAGGAATTGGTAATACGCTGACACGAAAAAAATTTACACAAAGGTTCATTATGCAGACGTCGATATGGGTTTCGACAATCGTTTTACACGTGAACCACCCGTACAGCTCTCAGATAGATGGATCTTTGGATCTGTTAACTTAATGTGTTGAAATTTTCATAGTTAAACATATTTAACTTGTAAATTTGGAGATGACATTATCCAAGTTTTTGCAATCATTGAATTTCAGTGAATATTTCTAGAATAAAAAAATGTCAGGTTTGGGTAAATGCCCAATGAAATTGATCCAGCAAATAATAGCTAAAAATGAACTAAAAAATATTAAATCCATAGTTTATATGGTGACAGTTCATGGACAGGCCAAAGGATATTTTCTGGACAAAGAGACGTCCATATATGTTCTGGCGTATTATTATTATTATTAACAGATTGGGCACTCAATATGCGCAAGCAAAATGGAGAGAAATGTAGATTTTCCAGTGAGGACAATCTGGAATGTGACTGCAAAAGTACTGATGGAAAAGTATGGTATGAAGAAGTATGGTATTACCTCAGAACATTAATAAGAGGAACGGATGCATTTGTTTTGATGCCAACATTCGTCACTCCTTGTCTGATGGGACATAATAACAGTAGCGTAACATAATTTGATTAATTTCGAAATTATCAATTCATGCTCAAAAATAGTTAACAATTTGATTTAATCATAAAAATTCTTGCGTGTTTCAAAAGGGTCAATGTTTTTCTCCAGTTTTATGATTTAGCTATTGTGAAGTTATGAAAAAAGGATTTCTGATAAAGCATTCAACAATCAAATCAGGATTCTCCAAGCCTATGGCCCGCACACACAATCGGCTAGCTTGATTTTGATTGGCACAAATGTTCACTTTCCGTTCCTTCTATCTATATTCTTAGGTTTTAACGGTCTTAAGCCTGCATAAATTGATATTCAATAACCTTGTACTTTTAGATTTTTTTTGGGTTTGTCTGCATCTTTATTTTACAGAAGCCCATCCTAATAAGTAGGGAAAAGTGGTCTTAAATGGCATAGTTCTATTAGGTGTACAACTTCGCTTCTGTCGTTTTGTCATACAATAAGGTTGGTAATTGTAAACATAACGCCATTGAAAAATTAGTCGATTTGTGTCTGCATCATAAAGTTAGTCTCGATTAAACATGTCAGCTCACGAGCCAAATTCTCGTCATTTGCTGGAGGTTTTAATTCTCTGCTTTAATAGGAAGAAATCGGCGACTGTGGCTCATCGAATGCTATCAAATACTTATGGTGAGGCCGCTATTATTAACAGAACGTGCCGAGAATGGTTTCAACGCTTCAAGAACGGTGATCTTGATGTCGAAGACCAGCATGGCGGTTGAAGAGAGAAAGTTTTCAAAGATGCAGAATTGGAGGCATTACTTGATTAAGACTCGTGTCAAAGGCAACAAGAATTGGCAGGAAACGGCGAAAGCAAAGTTGCACGCTTATGCAGTACTTACCTGATGTAGATACCACGTCACTCAATAAGTCGTGGGCCTAGAGCACAAATGGTGCCATCAGTGCTACACCACTTCTTTCTTACTCTACCAAACTTCAAGAAATGCGTGTCAAAATTTTGGAACATGAAATTACGTCATGACTAAGATATTAAAGGTTGAGTGACTCTACATTTGTCTTTTTGTTGGTTTGGAAAATGGATAAAACTAATTTTGTATATTGATGAAACACTGTTTTTTGACGAGAAAATACTACTGTGCAGGCAAAAAAATTGAGTGCAAGAATGGGAAAATGCGTCCTCCAATGCAAAAAAAAAATTTCTTTCACCTCTTCAATGCTCTTCGTCACAAAGCGATGAAAATCATGGACAAATTTAACGAATTGTCCTTCTACTGTTTGACTACATGAACTAAATCTCATTACTGAGTGGCTTTCATAATTTAATTACAACATATTTTCGTACAAATGATTTCTCCAGCATTTATGTACCCAATTCAAAGATTCTAGATTTGATATTAATATGATTTTCAATAGACGACGAAAGTTAGAAATAATTATTCTTTTCCTTAGTGGAGCATCAGAATCATTATGATTAATTCGTTCATTGTAGGTATCTCCATGAAATCGATTTACCATTTTTATTTAACATTTCATTATTGATATAAATATCTACTTACCTCAAATGCTTACTTCTTCACTGATGTAGAAATTCTGAGAAATTTCAAATGTGTTGAGATTCTTTCAAAATAAAAAACACAAAGGATGTTTAGTGTTTGCAACTATTGATTCGCTTAGAACACTTCTGTTCTTTTCAAAAAATTTACTGAATGAAGTTATAATGTTTCAACAGAATGGAGTATGTATTACTTTCATAAAACAAGGAGATTCAGAGTCTTAGAAAAATAGGTAAATAGATAATTTGACAAATGAATAAATTCATAAGAAATGATGTTTTGCAAGATTTTTTCTGAAATCCTTCTTTCTTTCAAAATGAACCTGTAGGTAGAAAAAAAAACAGGAGATGAACGGAAAAATTTACTTACATTTAGACATATATTACAATTTCTACATAAAGTCCGACACACTAAAATTACAATAATTTAATGCATTTTCCACATATACAATTCATGAGATTCTCTTTCATATTCAGGTATCCACAATATAATATACAGAAGATGGTTGTAGATACCCAATCTTATAATTCGAATTATAAATAGCGCAAAATTTAACTATCATCGAGTCAATCAAGTTCTGCTTCAGTCAATATATGCACATCGCCACTTTTTTATCGTTAAGTAAATATTTATCACAATATATCTATTATTTATAAATTTTTTTCAAAGTTATTCACGAGGTAACCGAACTGTTCCCTCGACTATCTTCGTACACGTTAGATTTCTTCTTCAACATCCCTATATCTTGCACATTCTCCAAGAAACTCTTATGTACAGACAAGATGTTAGCACTGTGCACTTCTTTTTTCAGCTCTTCCATGTCTCTCTTCAATTTGGCTCTTCGATTCTGGAACCAAGTGATGACCTGAGCGTTTGTTAGACCCAGACTAGAAGCTATCTCGTCTCTATCAGCTGGGCTGAGATATTTTTGGTACAGGAATCTTTTCTCGAGCTCGAAAATTTGGTGGTTTGTGAAGGCTGTCCTGGATTTTCTCTTCTTCTTTGGCTGAGGTCTGTTGTTGAAGAGGTTGAGGTTCTGTCCATCTGCAACAAGAGAGAAATTGTGAGATTTTAGTATCATCACCCTGCAAGAAGCTGAGGAGAGAATGAAGTGTACGGTTCAACTGAATTTACTTCAGATTTCTTCTTGTTTTCCGTTTGATGACTCACCTGGTGAAGTTGTGTTCGAGTGTGTGAAGAATTTTTGATGGGATTGTAAATAAAACAGGCCAGATTTTCATATAGACTTTTACTTCGACAATGACTATAACGACAAATCTTGTAAATTGTTAAGCTCTTCAGCTATCAAGAAAAATATTGCAATGACCCGTCGATAGACGAAAAATAAATATTGCCTACAATTCAATAATATAATACAAGTGTTATAAATACATCGATCTCCAATTCAACCTTAAAATTAGCTTTTTACAATTTGTACAAAGGTTTTGAGTACGTTTGTGAGATTTCTACAATCTTTTTAGAGTTCCACAAGACACTTACAATTTATACTACAGTTATCACTGGTTTGTGAGCACTCAAGAAAGTCTTCGACACTTTCGCACATCTGCATCTTCATTTACCGGGAGACACAACCAAATTTTTCGGACAGTCTTCCTCGCATATTACAGCTTTTTTCTTCAAAATGCCCAAATCCTGAACGTTTTCCAAAAAACTTTTATGCGCGGACAACAACTTGGCGCTCTCAACGTCTTTCTTCAACTCCTCCATGTCTCTCTTCAGTTTGGCCCTACGGTTTTGGAACCAAGTTATGACCTGAGCGTTGGTTAGGCCGAGACTAGACGCTATTTCGTCCCTGTCGGCCGGACTGAGATATTTTTGGTACAGGAATCTTTTCTCGAGCTCGAAAATTTGGTGGTTTGTGAAGGCTGTCCTAGATTTTCTCTTCTTCTTTGGTTGCTGTCTGTTGTTGAAGAGGTTAAGGTGGTTCTGGCCATCTGTAACAAAGGAAAAGCTTCATGATATGGCTGAAGCACATTAAAATCTTGATCGGGGAGGATGTCAATCAACGATTGTCTTGTTAGGTGAGTAGGAGATCGAAATATTGGTATATCTTTTTAGGTGACGACAATATAGTCTATATTATTTTCGATAATAGTTGATACTCGCGTATTTGATATTCTACCACAATTGTTGCCTTGTGGTACTCCTGAGTATGTCTTAGATTCTTACGTTGTTCTAGTATACCTACCTTATTGATAACGATTTTCGCGTATCATCTCATAGTGTTATTTATACATGGTGTCAATTTGAAAAGGTATCATCTTTAATAACTTAACCCCCATGCAAAATGAGAAAAAGCAAAGTTCAAAACTGACCAGCCTAAGAAGAACACTTCTGTACCAGTCAATTCTAAATCCTCACGAAGCAATAGCCAAGATCTTGTGGCATTGGGGATTATTAAGCATAGGGTAGTTTCAGGACTAAAGATGAAACCGATAGCGTGCATATCAAGCTCAAGTAATATCAAGTAGTTTGATATCAAGTCAAGCAATAAATATCTAAGTCAAGCTCAAGTATATAATTTTTCACGAGCTTGATTTTCAAGTCAAGTAGATGGTTAAAATGTCAAGCTACTTGGCTTGATGAATCCCTAGACGTGGTACTGCAACGTATTTGTCTGTCATCGTTTTCGATCGTTAATGACAACCTTCCTCCTCACAATTCAATCAACATTCATTGATTTTACTCGAAATATACTAGTTCTTCTCTTAATATCATAATGAAACCTCTTATCAGAAAACCCTATGTTTACTTTCTGCCGAAAATCAGAAGGAACTAAATTGAAGCAACGCAAACAAGTAACCAAAGATACGAAACTTTCAAATGTTGCGAAAATCTCGTCGGAAGCCACTACTTGAAGCCAATCTTGAACAGCGTCAATGCACATCTGTCTAGAAGAGATTAACATCGACGTAAACACCGGTTTCCTTTGAAGACCGAAGCAATCACAACAAATAAGACATCAGAACCGTCATCATTACAACAAACACCAACATACAGATTGACATGGAGGAAACGAAGCAGCTCCTAATTTTAGAAACCGATACTCTCGCGAGAGAACGCTTCAAATCTAAAATTAATAAAGTGAGAGATGTGTAACCCATCACGTGAGCCGCCTTTGATTCGAGATATTGAATCGGAGCAGTCGGTTGACAGGAACTGTTTAAATCAACATCCATTGCTGCTTCTCATCTCGGAATGGCTTTTATTACCTCCGCATCTGACAGGACCGCTTGGATGCTGGGGCTACATGAAAGACGCCGTAGGTGAGCACTCGTAAATCATACTTCTGAAGGAAAACAATAACATTTGGAACGGTTTGAGGTGTTGGAGATTACATATTTAATATCTGCTGGCCTGCTTGAAGCGCAGGAAGGGTTTCAAGAGGTGATTTCCTTCGATGAATGTTAGTCAGGAAACTGCGAAAGATTGTTCGACTTAAGAGCCCGGAAGTTGGTTAATTACTATGTCCTGTAGAGTCCATCGTGCTAAAAATAAGAATCTGTTCGAGTCACCTATAGTTTCTGAAGATATAAACATCATTATCGAAACAGCATGAAAATTTCGTGAACCCTTGTATTTTTATACAATATATCTTAGTCTTAACAGTATTCCCTTGTATTTGTATACAAAACCTCTTGGTATGAACAGTATTCCCTTGTACTCTTATAACGGGTGTTTTTTTAGAGGTATATAACTTTAAGTTGGCATTACTGTTCAAGATGGCGACCGATTTAACTGATGTCAAGTGATTTATTCTCAGTTTGGTTTGGCAATTCATCATGAATAGACTCACGCCTGAACAACGCTTGCAAATAGTGCAATTTCATTTCGAAAATAATGGTTCTGTGCGGAATATGTATCGCGCACTACGTCCATTAGCGATGAAACGCACTTCTGGTTGAATGGCTACGTCAACAAACAAAACTGCCGCATTTGGAGTGAAGCTAATCCTCGAGTGTATGTCGAAACACCGTTACATCCAGAAAAACTGACTATTTGGTGCGCTTTATGGGCTGGTGGAATCATTGGTCCGTACTTCTTCAAAAACGATGATGGCCAGAACGTTACAGTCAATGGTGATCGGCATAGAGCCATGATTTCTAACTTTTTCATTCCTGAATTGAACAACCATGATGTCCAGGAGCTGTGGTTCCAACAAGACGGCGCAACATGTCACACAGCTCGTGCCACAATCGATTCATTAAAAGACACGTTTGGTGACCGCCTAATTTCACGTTGGACCTGTGAATTGGCCTCCAAGATCTTGTGATTTAACACCGCTAGACTACTTTCTGTGGGGATATGTAAAGTCATTGGTCTATGCGGATAAGCCACAAACCCTTGACCATTTGGAAGACAACATTCGCCGTGTTATTGCCGATATACGGCCACAAATGTTGGAAAAAGTAATCGAAAATTGGACGTCCAGATTGGACTACATCCGAGCCAGCCGTGGCGGTCATATGCCAGAAATCATATTTAAAATGTAATGCCACAAGATTATCTTGCGGATAAATAAAATTCATGTCAATCGAATAATCCATCGTTGTTTTATTGCAATTTAAAGTTCTATAGCTCTAAAAAAACACCTTTCACAAAAAAAAATCAATCAATTCGCCTATTATTCATAGCCGTCCGAAAACTGAATCGAAAGCTGCCTGTAATAATCCATCAAAACAGCCCAAGCATTCCCTACGCAATAACACTCGGAATCTGAGCTGCAAAACTGGCAATTATCACGAGCAATTTGCCAGCAATGGGGGTGACATCGGGAACACTCGATGGCTGTCTGCGTACGTGTTGACATAATACGTATTAATGACGTGGACTGTGGGGTCGAAAACAGGAATGTGCATCCAATAAAGAGATGGCTAATGTAGCGACAAGAAGGGACGATCGAAGCCGGTGACTTTTTATTAATATCTGGCGAATTCATTTGTTTTTCCGCTAGATGAACTCCACGTTATGCCTGCAGGTGGATCCTGGAAGGAGAATGGGACGATTGGAGCATAGACGTGTCGAATTTGGCGATACGATTTAGGATATGTTCATTGGGGAAGTTTATCGAGAGGGAAATTAGTGTTTAATAAGTCTTAGGGTTCATTTTGGTGATGCTTGAAGTTATAAACTGCAGGAACGATATGTTGCAATGAATTACCCTAGGTTAGATTAGGTGTAGGGGTCCACAACGGCTACCAGTAGAGATTCATGGCTTGGCTTCAGCTTGACTTGATTTCAAGTCAATTGACTCTTTATCATCTATTCCAGAAACATCTTGAAAGGAACTTCTTCTTGTATTTTAAAAAAGCAGGTACCTCAGCTACCGAAAGATACCCCAGATACCTACAGAAAAGTATCTCAGATAACTTACCTGTTACTCAACAATTAACATACTTCAAAAGCTTCATTTAATTTCTTATCGAGTATCTAATAGAATAAGTAAAGTAAGTATTTAAGATTAGTTTTGAAAAAGAGTAACCAGACACTCAAAATAACTTCAGATACTCTTCCAGGAAAAAAGTGTTAACATATAACTAGATACTTTTCAAAATACCTTCCACAGCTCTGGTTTTAAGTTTGATGCAACAAAATGCGAAATGTTATTCAAAGATTTCCTCAATTTTTCTTCTGCGTTTGCGTACCTATTTAGATTCCAGCTTTGCGCAACACCTTGCCGTTCAGCTTGACATCACAGCAATTTTTTTATAGATCATAGAGAAGATTTCAAGTTGAATACCCACCTCCTTTATAGCCCCCTTGCAAAATCGAAAAACCAAGTTGGGGGTGGAGATCCCCAGTGATATTGTGTGGAGCGGGAGGTATATCTAAATCACCAATTATGGCGGTGGCGTTCTTCTTTGGTCGAGAGGCCATTTTGTTGCTCGAACAACGAAAATCCACTTTCACAGTCGAGCTGTTTTTATTGCAGAAACATTTACGACCCAGTTTGCTTTCGTATGGGGGAATTTATTTCCGGGCGAGGCTGTTTGTTGGCAACACTTAGCCGACAATTCGATTAGGCGACGTTTAGTCAGGTGGCGAGGGATATACACGCCGGTGACGCTGAGCAGAGGCGTATCTAGTGTGAACGGCCTAAAGGAGAATCATACAAGAACTTAGGTGTTTCGTCGAATTGAAAAAATCCATCCAAAATGAAAATGAACACACTTTTGCTGTTGAAAACGATAGCCTAAAGGCTGTGCTTTGTGATGACAGCCAAGTCTTTATGTTCTTTACTAGTGCCTTCGTCTGTTAGTAGCTTTTTCTATTCATCAGGTTCCTCGAAATAGTAGTAGATCAGGATCTACTACTATGATCAACACATGGTTTTCTGACGTAGATCCTTACCACAAAGATGTTCTTGATGAAAGAGTGTCTTAGTATAAGATGCTCCTCGATTCTCTGAGACTTCTTCTTTTGTATCACTCTTTCTTCGTGACATCGTTTGATTTTTGTTCCAGTTTTTCTCTCGTTTACCTTTCACGTGCATCTTTACCAGAATAATCCTAAATGAAAATGAAATTGTGTAAACGCACTTTTGTAATGAGCGTATATCTGTTCCAGATTCCTCATTATGGTCTAAATGTTGGGAGTTGTGTTGTGACAGTCAAGTCAAGTCATTTACCTGTGATTTCGTCTGTAAGTAGCTTCTGAAATTCATCAGATTCTATAAAAAAGAAGGTTCTAGACTCCCTCTTGGTATTCTGCTGTTGATACTTGTCTCAAAGATATCTTTGATGAAAGTGTCTTGTAGTTTGAGGTGCTCCTTAGTTTTCCAATCTCTTAGATTTTGTCATTGGTCCTTATTTTTATCTATCATGATTCACTCTTTCTTCGTGATATCTTCATTTGTGTTACTTTTAATCCTTCTATCTCATTGACCTTTAACGTTGATGCATCACATCTTCACAAGAGTAAACCTTGATGGAAGATTTTCTAGTACTCATGAAGTCAAGTCGATTGACCTTCTTCTTGAAGAGATATTAACTAGTGTGCAATTTGAAACCTAAGTCTCTAATTCTACGACCAGAACAAAAAATAATGGCGATCATCATAAAAACTTATTACATTTCTCAGTAATCATTGCAGCAATCACTTGACACAGTCAAGACAAGTTATATCGATTGACATTTCCCGATAAACAAAGAGTTTTACGAGACCACGCAGAGTACTCTTTTCGCATAATCCAACGCAATTGAATTGTATTCAATTAGTACTCTAATTTATGCAAGCTGGCAGACCTTGTAATAGGCAAACGTACCGAGTCAATAAACACAAGACGAGTTCAGCTATATTCAACAAAGGCATCTACTTTGCATGAGCGCGTTTGGTCTTTCTTGTGCTTCTCGTAGGCGTTTGTAACTAGACTTGGGCAGTTCTCCAACGAACTAGTTGATAGAGAAATTATTTAGTTTGAATTGTCTACTTCGGTTCTTTCCTGTCTTTGCATAAACTTGTTGATATTCAAATTACAGCGTTAGGACCAATTAAACATTTATACATAATTTGTTGAATCAACTGTAAGTTATTTCTATTTTTTCCTCTGTAGCCTTGGGAAAGACTGAAAATATAGATGAAACGTTGGCTAAGTCCAAATTGATCTCATGATTTCTACGGTCCTAACCCTGAACTTCTTAGTAAGTTTTAGAACTCAGTTCTCATCGGAGCTTATAAAAGATTGTCATTTAGTGATTTGGTGTTCAAAATCTTTATCAACTCAAGTTTTCACGCCACACTGACTACGGTTAGTATTTTTAACGCATCGGAAAATACTGTTACCGAAATTTCATCGATAAAACTCATTCAGACCGGAAAACCTGAATATGCATAGCAAACGTCGATTTTTTTTATTCGAATCGGTATCGACTGTTTAATTTGTCAACCACAATTATGGATTCACGGACAATTAAAGGCTTGGTTATGGACTGTAAAGATTTGGCTAATGTTCCATGGTTCTCCGCAAGTGAAACTGCATTGGTACAAGACGTCGCCTGTGAAGGAGCGCCTCAGGGTTCAGTTTCGCAACTGAAGAATTCATTTTATGGTGTATTTTTTGATCGATCGTTCTCCGCTGGTATTATGAGATAAGGTTTAATTCGCTGATGAAAAATTCGTATACTCAAGTTTGATTTTGTCCATGCATCCAGCGAGCTACCCGATAACTTTTGCATGAATGGAGCTAGAAATAAAAAAAAATGGAATTTAAAGTGTAAGTTCGTATCTTGGACTCCGCGTTCAAAATCGCTTATGGATCGAAAAACTACGGTAATAATTTGGCTATATTGGCTATATCGATAAGAATTGACAGTTTGAGTGATACCTTATTCATTTTCAAAGAATCTACCAGACCAAATCACTCTACCAGACCAAATTGTACACCATACAATTACTTTTTGTGGATGTTAAGGTCTCTCAGAAGTTACAGGAGGATTTCATAAGCGACAATTGTGATTGTTTACATAGCCGCCAAGTGAAAAATGTGCTTCCTCGCTGAAGAAAATTCTATGCGAAAAATCATCATCGAAATGTTGTTGTTGAAGCAACCATTCGGCATATGTTCTACGCATTCAATGGTCATCTGGCTTTAGTTCTTGTGATGATTGAGCCTTATGGGGATGGAGCTACAAATCCAGATGCAAAATACGCCACAGCACACCGTAAGAGAGGCCCAAATTTTGGGCGTCTCGAGGAATAGACAAATTTGGATCTTTCAACTGCAGCAACAATATTTTCGGTCGAGGGTGCATTTTGATGATGTTAAAACCTGAAGACATCTATTCTTCTCGAATTTTTACACTGTCTTACCAATTGTAAGCTCAAATGAATGATAACGTCGACCATAATCTGCTCGTAATGCACGAATTCCATTATTTTTGCAGCGAGTTTTAACAATTTTCTCAAGTTCAGCAGTGGATAAACGATTCATATTGTTGAATGAAGCTTCAGATGACAGTTCTGTTTGACGTATGTCATTGAAACAGGGACCACGACATGGATAACCCTTGTATAACCAGCAAGAAACTTAAGAGTCGATCCAACAACCACACCTCCTTGTAGGTTCTCGACCTCAGCTCCTCCCGTTATAAGAACAAAATGGAATGTACACAAAACATGGGAAGGAGCAGAATTCCAGCTTCACGTCCCGAAATTTACGATGTCACACGAGGGTCTTCACGCTCTCCCGGAGGCCCGGAATCCTCATTCTCTCATCAGAACTAAATCGGGTGGAAAATAGAGAACGGGGGAGAGAGGGGGTATTTATTGCTACAGTGTCAACCCCTTGTAGAGTTATTGTTAGCGCGTTGGCTCATCCCCCATATCTCCCTCCCTTACCTCCTTGGGACAGCCGCAGTTGGTCTGTGGAAAGTGTTTTCTTCGCGTCCTTTTCCAGATTGGGGTGTACGGATGCCACATTGTCGTTTTAACGAAATAAGTGAATTAATGGATCGAAGGATCACCCTCAATGATGAGCACGGGTTGGATTTACCCTTTGGAATCTTATAAAGAATGTTTTTTTTTAGAGCTATAGAACTTTAAATTGCAATAAAACAACGATGGATTATTCGAATGACATTAATTTTATTCATCCGCAAGATAATCTTGTGGCATTACATTTTAAATATGATTTCTGGCATATGACCGCCACGACTGGCTCGGATGTAGTCCAATCTGGACGTCCAATTTTCGATGACTTTTTCCAACATTTGTGGCCGTATATCGGCAATAACACGGTGAATGTTGTCTTCCAAATGGTCAAGGGTTTGTGGCTAATCCGCATAGACCAATGACTTCACATAACCCCACAGACAGTAGTCTAGCGGTGTTAAATCACAAGATCTTGGAGGCCAATTCACAGGTCCAAAACGTGAAATTAGGCGGTCACCTAACGTGTCTTTCAATAAATCGATTGAGGCACGAGCTGTGTGACATGTTGCGCCATCTTGTTGGAACCATAGCTCCTGGACATCATGGCTGTTCAATTCAGGAATGAAAAAGTTAGTAATCATGGCTCTATACCGATCACCATTGACTGTAACGTTCTGGCCATCATCGTTTTTGAAGAAGTACGGACCAATGATTCCACCAGCCCATAAAGCGCACCAAACAGTCAGTTTTTCTGGATGTAACGGTGTTTCGACATACAATAGAGAAATAGCTTCACTCCAAATGCAGCAGTTTCGTTTGTTGACGTAGCAATACAACCAGAAGTGAGCTTCATCGCTAAACAAAATAAAAAAGACGTAGTGCGCGATATGTATTCCGCACAGAACCATTATTTTCGAAATAAAATTGCACTATTTGCAAGCGTTGTTCAGGCGTGAGTCTGTTCATGATGAATTGCCAAACCAAACTGAGAACAAATCACTTGACGGCTGTTAAATCGGTCGTCATCTTGAACAGAAATTACAACTTAGGGCCAGTTGCACCATTTGCCTAAACATTGATTAAAATTGAAACATTGATTAATTTCTGATTTCTCTTGAGAAATCATAGAGTAATCAATGTTTAAATTTTTAATCAATGTTTAGGCAAATGGTGAAACTGGCCCTTAAAGTTGTACACCCGTTATTTGAAGAGAAGTGTAAGGAATATTGTAAGGTGTTGCTATCTTTATATCAGTTTCAAGTGATGTTTTTCCAATTTTCTCTCCAAACCTACTCGGCCTATGCAAGAAGTGGCAATCGCGCCGAAGACAAAGCCAACACGCCGTAATTTCGCTGTCCAGAAGATCGATTCTCACGTCGGTCCATCCTATAAATCAACGTTGGTAAGAAAAGCGGCCCTGTAAAACCAGAGGTGGGAAAAAAGAAGTTTATTACAATAATTTAACGTCTTTATTTGTGTGTGTGGGCCAATTTGGCCTACACCCCAGGCACCGGCAACAGAATGAGAAGGAACACTCCGCATAATTCGTGGACACGGTGCGAAATTCTAAATAGAATCAAGTTAGTAAATGCAAATGCAAGAAGTGGCCAAGAACCAGCCAAAGAGAGAGAAAGAGAGACGGTACCACGAGGTTATTAATGATATCGCAAAATCGGCCTGTTAGGTTGGCTGTCCTGTTGGTTAGTTGGATTGGTAGTAACTGGCAGGTGTGACTAATGCGGGTTCTTTGTGGTCAGTTGCCGACACTGGACCAGATGGATGTTGGTGGGCGTCGGCGGTACCACGGCGGTACCGCCGATCTGGGCCGCTGGGTCCTAGTGCTGGTCTCACCTACAGCGACGAAGTCCGACACAATGTTTTAAACTGTAATCCTGCACTTGATATTAAATTTTTTGGAGGAATTCTTCGGATGTTTTGATCCATTAACAACTGTCGGCCTGATCGGTTGGAGGTACCTCGAGGTGTTCGAAGGATGTTGATTCGTCACGATATTGGAGAAGAAAAAGAACGGTTTGGCTGTGGAGAATCTGCGCTTGACCCAAATGGCGATTAGAATTTGGTTATCTTAGTTTCTTGACCGATAATTCGAAAAAAGCACTAGAGCGATTTAATAAGTTCATTTCTTGGTTTTTAATTGATATTCAATATTCTTGTACTTTTGGATTTCTTCGTGCTCGTCTGCATCTTTATTTCACAAAGGCCCATCTTAACAAGAAAGGAAAAGTGGTCTTAAATAAATGGCATAGTTATATCAGGTGTACAACTTTGCTTCCGCCGTTTTGGAATAGGTAGCTGTAGTGGTAAGTGGTAGACGAAATGAATAGATCGTAGATGTCATACAATAAGCTTGGGTATTTGTAAACATAACGCCATCGAAATATTAGTCGATTTGTGTCTGCATCATCTGCAACAGTTATTCTCGATTAAATATGTCAGCTTACGAGTCAAATTCTCGGAATTTGCGGGAAGTTTTAATATTCTGCTTTAATATGAAGCACTTTGCGGCTGAGGCTCCTCAAATGCTCTCAAATATCTATGGTGAGGACGCTATTAGTGACAGAACAAGCCGACAGTGGTTTTAACGCTTCTAGAACGGTGATTTTGACGTCGAAGACCAGGTGGAAGAGAGAAGGTTTTCGAAGATGCAGAATTGGAGGCATTATTTGATCAAGACTCGTGTCAAACGCAACAAGAATTGGCAGGATCATTTGAAGTGATGCAACAAGCCATTTCAAAACGCCTGAAAGTCATGGAAATGATTCAGGAACAAGAAAATTGAGTGCCGTACGAGTTGAAGCCGAGAGATGTTGAACAGCTGCTTGCAAGGCAAATACAGAAGACATTTCTGCATTGCATTGTGACTGGAGACAAAAAATGGGTTCATTACGATAATCCCAAGCGCAGAAAATCAGGGGGATATCCCGGTTATGCTTCTACGTCGACGGCCAAACCGAATATTCACGGTTCTAAACTCATGCTCAGTGTTTGGTGGGACCAGCTCGGCGTAGTGTATTATGAAAGTCATATCAAGAAGTAAAAAATTGGATCGATTCGTGGATCGCTTCAAAAGATGACCAGTTTTTCATCGCGGGATTCGTACTCTGGCCGAAAGATGGAAGAATGTAGTGGCCAGCGATGGACAATACTTTGAATCCTAAATGAATAACTAGTTTTTCACAATAAAGATTTGAATTTAGGAAAGAAACGGTGGAAGCAAAGTTGTACGCCTATGTAACAAATCCTAAATTCAAAACAACGACTGCTAGGTTCACTTGTATACATCTCCAGAAAGTCAAACCATCAACTATAAAAATTTCAATAGAACCATCATTATAATTGATGACAAATTTTTAAAGGGTGCCAAAATACAGTTTCCTGCAAGCTTATGACACCTTCCAAACCAAAAATTATGAGATTTCTCCACTTCCTTCATCATCAGGATCTTGCCACCTAAGAAGATCTCAATATAGGGATAGAATTTCCTCATTCATTGACTAACGTATCGACAGGTCAACCCATGTTTGTCGTTGTAACTTTAAAAACGGAATGAAGTTGACAGACGGTCGAAAATTTAACTAATCTCTTCCGTAAACAGAATAGGGATCTCATAAATCAAATAGTGGCGCCTAGCATGTGTCTACAGATTTTTGTGAATGGGGACATTTGATCTGGGAGAATATGGGTCTTCACTCTTCAGACCATGGAAGTTGAATGTGTTTTAACGAGAAATAGAATTCTATAAAAAGATTATTTAATAATCTAAATTCGATAATAACTATCATTGCTAATAATGCATGAAAAAGAATTTCAAATAAAAAAATATTGGCAAAATCATATATTAGACATTCAACAACGATTCTTATTGATTTGATGGAAAAATTAATAATGAAATATGCAAATGATGCACTGAAATTTCCACTAATTCAAACCTATTCGATTAAAAACTTAGGTTGATGCCTCAGAGTAATAAACGTAGATATAGGGGGTATTTATGTCATTTTCAGTAAGCAAATTTTGTCCCCAACATGAACTATCAAATGTGCCATGAAGCGCGCGGAAATGGAAACATATCGTTGATACGAAATTTCACTCGATTCGCGAGTTTCTCCACATGAAATGCACTTCTTATGTCCCATAATGATTCAACGTTTCATATTACCTCAAAATATATTGAAATAAATACCTTAATATATCAGAAATTCAGAAAACAAACTTCAAGCGCGCCAAACGACGTGAAACAACCGATGACACTAGGAGAGCAAAAATTGCCAAACCTTGGATTTCAGCAGGTAGATACAGAAAATAATAAATATTCTGCTTGTTATAAATTCGACAATTAGTAAAAATATCGTATTCCAAATATTCAAATTGGCATATTTAATCGGAAATCACTCAATTAAATATATTTCATTCAATATAATATACATTCATAACGATATAGTAAAATTGTGGAATTGAAAATATATCACAATCCGACAACGTGATCTAACCATGTTGGGGACATGCAAAAATTGCGTATACACCCTCTCTCTATCTATGTTTATTATTTTATGGTTGATGCCAATTTGAAGTAGTGAGTTTTGACCCTTTGCTTTTAATGTTTGATATACGATTTCGACATTTTCTACAATAAAATAGATATGAAAGCTATCATTTTCTCCAAAGAAATGTCATTGGAAACATTAAATTTTTCTTTCAAACAGTATCAACTTTCAAACTATAGTGATAATGTAAAGAATCAAAGTCACAATGAAATACTACTAAATGATACTTTCAATGAATTAATTACTTACACCAAACAGATCCTCATAAAAGAAACGATTCATGCGAATTCAAAAATGACTTTCCATGTAGGTACCCAAAAAATTACTGAATAATTTGATACAAGGAAAGTTTAAATTCTTAACAGATGCTTATAGAGACAAACATATTATCTTCCAATCAAACCTAGATGTGTTCATTATATACAAGTTGTTCTAACCAGAAAAGTTCTGAATACACAGAACTTCTATCTAATTTCAATATTTTATGACCTGTACGTTTATTTCTCGGTAGAATTTACAAGATGTAGGTAGGATGTCGGATGCCGACAAAAGTTTAAGAAGCACGTAAACGTAAGTTCTTCAACGGCAGACAAACTCAAGCCTAATAATTATTGTAATATAACACTCTCCCTTCTGACATAGTTGTTATCCTCTGGTTAGATATTACTTACTAATTGCGATATGATTATTTCGATATGAGCAGGTCCGGAATAAACATTTTTCGATCTCTAATAATACAATGTGTCCGTAAAGTATGGAACAAATTTATTTCTAGCTAAACAGACAATTTTAAGAAACAATCCTGAAGCACGTCGATTTTTTATTTTGTTTTACCGTATTTTAAAATATTAATCTAATATACAGGGTGAATTACTTTCGAGTAATGACGTCACCGTAATTTTTTTTAAATGGAACACCCCCATTTTGTCTCAATTTTCCGATTGAATATATAATAAAATATATCACATGTTGATTCCAATTGGCACAGGGTGGACAAAAAACACAATAGTTTTGTGTGTGCTCATAAAGTAAAGCGTAACATTCTTTATTGAGTAAATTAACAATATTATCAAAAATGCTTATTGTCAAGCTGCAATTGGTTTGAATGTAACACCCTGTAGATTATTAAAAATGTGTAAAAATAAGAAATAATTTCTTTTATATTCTGTCTGCTAGACCACAAGTACCAAACATTTTTGGAAACAGCTCATTTTTATTAATCTAAAAATGTAACAAACTACAGGGTGTTACATTCAAACCAATTGCCGCTAGACAATGAGTATTTTTGATAATATTGTTAATTCAACTGATAAAGAATGTTAAGCATTACTTTATGAGCACACACAAAACTATTGTATCTTTGTGCACCCGGTACCAATTGGAATCAACATGTGATACATTTTTGGAATCAGCTCAGCTAGAGTAATCGGAAAATTGAGACAAAATGGGGGTGTTCCATTTAAAAAAATGACGGTGACGTCATTACTCGAAAGTAATTCACCCTGTATTTTAGATTATTATTTTAAAATACGGTAAATTAAAATCAAAAATCGACGTGTTGCAGGATTATTTCTTAAAATGGCTTAGCTTAAAATGAATTTGTTCCATACTTTACGGACACAGTGTATACTCGTATGTAAGTAATTTCTGTAGAATATTGAATAAAAGTTTAAGTTTTTCATTTCAGTATCTTCGAACATTTAGCGATGATGGTCATTCTCTGGAATCCAGAGAACAAGATTTTTTTTCGAAATAATTGTAATTAATTAAGTACATGACATTGGACAAATGTTCACGCCTAAGTCACAATGACAATAAATGATAATTACCTACAATAAAAGATCGGCATTCTGATTTATTACATAGCAAATTGAACATCCCACACAAGTTTGTTATGTTATATTGTTGTTTTTTCCATCAGTTTTGTATTACATCGATGTTTAATCATCCACCTTTGTTTTATTATTTGTCGTTTACGGAGGTAAAATGTGATTGAACGATTTGATTAACTTGGATCGAAGTTTTAAGTACTGAAGGATTTTCCAATAAGAGGTTTCATTTCAATATTAAAAAAAAGAGTATATTTTAGGAAAAATAAATTTTTATAAAATTTTCCATGACCAATTCGCACATTTGCGGCTGTATGTCCTCAATAACTTCAAGAATTCCATCTTGAATCGATTGTGTAGCATTCACATATACCTCATCTTTCACGTGGCTCCAAAGAAAAAAGTCTAAGGGTGTTAAATAACACGATCTAGGTGGCCAATTGTGATCATCTCTTCGAGAAGTAACACGACCAGCGAGAAATTTCTAGATACTGTTTTCGAAGCCTATTCCGGCCCTGTCCGAACTAAAACAGGTCCAAATCGGTCCTTATTTGTTCGTCAAGATGTTCCCTTCAAACTTTACAAATTGGATATGCGATATGTTCGACCTTCTTGATATTCAGAACGAATTTGATACGAGAATATCGATGTTAATACTTACTGTAAGTAATCGCATTACATGCAACGTTTCGACCCTCGTTAAGGCGAGGTATCTTCACCAATTTAGTGAGATTCGACCCCATACGTGAAGGCCCTACCTCAACTATTATATATATAGTTTGCACCGATCGGGCTAACCAAATCTATCTATATAATAGACATGAAAGATTACAAACAAAAATATCATCAATGAAAAGGGTTGGTGTAGAATAGTTATTTATAATACGAGTGCCGAAGGCATTGATATTCTTCCACGAGTTCAAAATTCAAAAACGAGCCACGAAGTGGCGAGTTTTTGAATGAACGAGTGGTAGAATGAGCCTTCTGTACGAGTATTATACATTATTTTCTCTAATTCATTGCATTCTTATTGAAATTAATGAAATATATCCATAAATATCATTTAGTGATTTTTGGCTTGAAAAATGTTGGTTGGCAGAACTGATTTCATTAAGGCAAATTGATGAATTGACAGATAAAGCCGTGGCGGAAAGTTCGGAGTACCAACATATAATAATAAAATATAACCATGAAAACTGTGCGTTTCTGATATATTCTAGCACGATTCTGTTCTACAAGATGTGGAAGAATGAACGGAATAACCACAGAATTAGAGAAAAGCTATTCAATGTTAAAGCTTCTAATTTAGTGGACAAATTCATTACCTGATGGAATAATTGTGAAATTAATGAAACTATGGAAATTTTCTAGCTCAAAAGTTGAAAGGTTTAGAAAATATGATTATAAAATAAGCTTTATAGAATCACTTATTCTGAAACACCGATAACGTAAAACCCAGAAAATCCCCCATGAACAAATAAAAATATCTTTATTTTCTGTTTATTACCAACACATTTCGAAAGAATACATTATAAAGCTGGGAGAATTGCAACGTCTAGATCTGAAAGGTTCCGTCGACGTTTTGAAAGCGATTAATTCAATAACGTTATGGAATTAACCTAAAATAGACCAGTAATTAATAATTGTGTACCGCCTCATCATGAGTGAAATTGGTGTGAACATATTTCTTCTTACAGCCACTCTATTCCTGGACCAGGCGCGTTCTGTAGAGCGAGAGATTATTCATTTCAAATGGCCAGAAAATTTCGAGTTAAATCACTTTCGTTCTGAGAATAGAGAGGAGCATTCTTTTTACGAGCTTCAACTATGGTTTGTAGGCACTTATGAGCGTTGTGACGCCTTCGTATTGTCTGAAAAAAATAAGTCAGGTGCTTTTGAGCGCTCATTCGTATATAAAGGATGTTTTTTTTTAGAGCTATAGAACTTTAAATTGCAATAAAACAGCGATGGATTATTCGATTGACATGAATTTTATTTATCCGCAAGATAATCTTGTGGCATTACATTTTAAATATGATTTCTGGCATATAACCGCCACGGCTGGCTCGGATGTAGTCCAATCTGGACGTCCAATTTTCGATGACTTTTTCCAACATTTGTGGCCGTATATCGGCAATAACATGGCGAATGTTGTCTTCCAAATGGCCAAGGGTTTGTGGCTTATCCGCATAGACCAATGACTTTACATAGCCCCACAGAAAGTAGTCTAGCGGTGTTAAATCACCAGATCTTGGAGGCCAACTCACAGGTACAAAACGTGAAATTAGGCGGTCACCAAACGTGTCTTTCAATAAATCGATTGTGGCACGAGCTGTGTGACATGTTGCGCCGTCTTGTTGGAACCCCAGCTCCTGGACATCATGGTTGTTCAATTCAGGAATGAAAAAGTTAGTAATCATGGCTCTATACCGATCACCATTTACTGTAACGTTCTGGCCATCATCGTTTTTGAAGAAGTACGGCCAATGATTCCAACAGCCGATGAAGCGCACCAAACAGTCAGTTTTCTGGATGTAACGGTGTTCCGACACTTGAGGATTAGCTCCACTCCAAATGCGGCAGTTTTGTTTGTTGACATAGCCATTCAACCAGAAGTACGCTAAACAAAGTTCGCTTATGAAAATCGGGAACAACGGCAATCTCATTTTGGGCCCATTTGCAAGCGTTGTTCAGGCATGAGTCTATTCATGATAAATTGCCAAACCAAACTGATAATAAATCACTTAACAACTGTTGAAGCGGTCGCCATCTTGAACAGTAATGCCAACTTAAAGTTATATACCTCAAAAAAAACACCCTTTATTTCATTCAATATAATATACATTCATAACCTATAATAAACTCTATTCTATTCTATTCTATTATTATAACGATATAGTAAAATTGTGGATTTGAAAATATATCACAATCCGTCAACGTTATCTAACCATGTTGGGGATATGTAAAAATTGCGTATACTCTCGATCTATGTTTATTACTCAATGGTTGAATCTTTTCGTTTGAGACCATTCATGGCTCTAAATTCGAAAATTATATAACTTTCTGATCGCACAAATACCTAGATTGCTTGATGTGACTTAAAAAACTTACTACGTTGCCAGATGTATCTAATGTAAGATTTTTTCCGGAAACCTAATATTTACAAAAATGCGACGTTGCCACATGTGCAAAAAATTCTGAAATTCCAGTACGACTTCCGGATCGAAATCCATTTCGAATCGGAATAGAACGCGGTCCACTTCAAAGACAGATACGCCGCAGTTCTTGCAGGATTTAATTGATCGAGAGATAACTAACCTACAGCGTTGATTTCTCAGAGGATTATCTACCGCAGCAGAGCAAAAAGGTTGATTTGGTTTACACATGAATTAATTTCGATAAACTTTTCCTATATACATTCGTAGCCACCTGGTTTTACCGCAAATTGTTATTGTAACTGCAAGTACGTGCCTTTCTAACGAACACTTTCCAATTATCGGTATGTTTTTAGGAAAATTGACGATACCGCAGACACAGAACAGTTCATATTTTACCGCGTCTCGGTTTTATAGAGTCAGGTCTTGAGATTTGAGGACGTTACGAAACGTGGCAGTCGACTGTGAGAAGAAAATATTGAGATATTTCACTTGTTGAAATAAAACACATTCCCAGCAAAGTTGGGAACACTTTTTGGCACTATTGAACACAAATGAATAGAAAAATGTCAAAAAATAATACACATAGAGTAATAAACATAGATAGAGGGAGTATACGCAATTTTTACATGTCCCCAACATGGTTAGATCATGTTGTCGGATTGTGATATATTTTCAAATCCACAATTTTACCATATCGTTATGAATGTATATTATATTGAATGAAATATATTTATTTGAGTGATTACCGATTAAATATGCAAATTTGAATATTTGGAATCTGATATTTTTCCTGATTGTCGAATTTATAATAAGCAGAATATTTATTACTTTCTGTATCTACCTTCTTAAATACAAGGTTTGACAACTTTTGCTCTCCTAGTGTCATCGGTTGTTTCACGTCGTTTGGCGCGCTTGAAATTTGTTTTCCAAATTTCTGATATATTTAGGTATTTATTTCGATATATTTTGAGTAAATATGAAACTTTGATCCACTATGGGACATAAAAAGTGCGTTCTTTGTGGAGAAACTCGCGAATTGAGTGAAATATCATACCACTGATATGTTTTCATTTCCGCGCGCTTCATGTCAATGTTGATAGTTCATGTTGGGGACAAAATTTGCTTAATGAAGATGACATATGCGTGTGAATAATGTAATTTTGTATGTGGCAAAAAATACCGAAGATCTACAATTGTCAACTAGCATAAAGCTTACGCACAAAATGATAAAAACCTAACAGATCAGAATGATAATTAAATTTTCAATTTTTCAAAGAACATCCTTCGATATCGCCACGCTTATTGTTTCCTCCTAGAAAAACTAATTCCAGTCAAGGTGCAAGGAAAACGGTAATCGATACCTTACCTCGGCAGGTCTGCCACCGTCGAAAAAATCGACGTGAATACATTAAAGCCTGGACAAGAACAAAGCCGAACAAAACGCGCTCAAGGAGGTAATCTAATTAATCGAGATCAATGAGAATTGTGGAATCATGTTGCTAATGGAAAGTTCCGGTGGTTTCTTAAACGAACCCGGATGAATCGGCGTTTTCTGTCTGATTATCTTCGTTAATTAAACGGCAGCTAATTAAACTAGCCCCCTGATTAAAGCCAAAGGGTTACCTGGCCGAGGGGACCTAGTTTTTTGCTGCTACTACTTCCTATAGTTTGTGGGCACAAGAAAACGTATTTTAGACTCACTTACAACTGAAAAATTACCAGAAATTGGCCAATAAAACACTTAATTTGTATTAATTATTCAAATATAATATGTCGCATTCGATAAAGTCCAAATTTCTTCACTTCTAACGGTTCCAAAGCTCCAATGAATATGAAGACCTTTGAATTTAATGGATTCAATAATTTGACCATGATTTAGCTTGGAAAACAGTTAATTATATAAGAATTCAATGGAACATTTTACTCAAGAATGCCAGAAATTATTTTGATAGCTCAATCCATTTAATTCAACACTAGATTATTACCTGAATAGCTCGAATTGAAACCAAAAACATTCTTTGTTGAAATTTCGAATGTTTCAATGTTTAATCCAATGTTTGGTGCTCCATTTTACTCATATGAAAGATTCACTTGGCATCAGCTTGACTTGATTTCAAGTCAAGTTCAAATCAAGTAGTTGTTTTGCAATCTCAAGTCAAGTCAAATCAAGCTACTTGATTTTTAGCAGTTTTATTGTGTAGTGGAGCCACATCAATAAAAAAATGATGAAATGAGGAGGAACCTTGCAAAAAACACTTTTATTTATTAAACTTATTGTATGAAAGAACCGAAAAAATCAACTTTTTCGAAATAGAAACATGAGTTGAATCACTATCAAAACATAATAAAAAATATTTTTTTTTGATATTGAGAAACCTCCAGGCTTTGTTTGATTTCATAATGTTCCATCCATGATCTAAGACACAAGAGGCATCTTATAGATTTGTCGCCTAACTTATTGCGGGTTTTTGTAACTGTAAGAGCAGCTCTGGAAAATTGTCTTTCAACAGGAGCTGAAGATGCTGGCGTTGATAAAAAATCCTTAGCCATTTTGGTCAACTTTGGAAAGATATTTCTGAAAATACCAAAATCTACCAATAGATTTCATAGAAATGTGAGAAAACTACTATTAAAGTCAAACTGACGAATGCTTCAGTCTCTCGGCGCTCAAGGAATCCCCTTATTTAGTCTAAGCGCACACGAGATTGCAGAAATATATGCCGTGCGACGCGTGCATATCAAGCTCAAGTAATATCAAATAGCTTGATATCAAGTCAAGCAATAAATACCTAAATTCAAGTCAAGTCATGCTCAAGTATGTAATTTTTCGCGAACTTGATTTTCGAGTGTTGGTTAAAATGTCGAGCTACTTGGCTTGATGAATCCCTTGTAGTAGTAGTACATCCTGTCAAAATATTCATGCAAAACTTCTTTAGAAATTGAAGTTTTCAAAGAAAAACAGTAAAATAATCGAGATTGAAGAGAAATTGTACAAAATTCACTAATATATCGTAGAATTTATTCGGAAAATGGTTGTATCCGATTGCTTCACTTCACAATGACATAACTTAATCGAATCAACATGACACTCAATTAAAAAAAAAGGTGTAGATACACACCATATGCGATCCGAACATTTCAATCAACCCCTTCTTCTTCCATTTTTCCCAATCCCATCAACCAATCGTCATATCGGCCTGTTATGAGAAACCACCCACCGCAATCCCGCGTACATGATACAGGGTGTGTCGTTCGCCACCCGATAATTAATAATAGGAATAAATAATTTCCTGTGCGCGTGTGAAAATTGAAACAAAGCACCCCGCAGCGACCCAAACCTATAACTGTCATAAATAACAATGGGATATCGTGTATCATAAATGAAAACATGACGGTTTCACGATTGGAACACATATCAGCCCAGGGTCTTTTGGGGAATGATAATTGCGTGAAATTTGGTGAATTTCGACGATTTTTATGAAATTATAAAATTGGGAAAATTTTAGGGAAAATTCGAAAGAGATTTTTGAAATTTCAGAGAGACGATTAACTAAATAATGTCGTCAACGAATTCTTAAATTTTTCTCGGTACCTACTCACAAACAAGCACTGATTTTTATGGAAAAATTTAACAATTTCTAATATCGAAATAAGACAGTAAAAAGAAAAAAGTGCGCTGGGTTGTGAACTCGTGAAACCCGTGATCATCATGTGGTACCACTCAATCGACACCACTAAGCTATTTTATTTTATTATTTATATTATTATTTTTTATTTTATTTGATATTAATAGACAAAACGATAATTTCCATCTTAAAGCCATTCCGCTAGCCGCATCCATTTTGTGAATCAATACTGTCAATAGAAGGGCTCGAATATGTGTTCAACAAGAAGGAGGTGTTTTTGACCATTTACTCGATATTTTATAGCGCTTTATCAAATCCGTTTGTTATAAATGTTTCCTATTAATACAACTGTCTTATTTTCACCTTTACGAAAAAAAGTCAAATGAGCTTTGTTGTTGAGAATGTTATTACGAATCGAAATGCATGAAAAAATATAGGGTGATTCATTGAAAAAATATCATTTTATGAAATATTTTGACAACGCGACTGTCAATTTTTTGTTTGTTTTCGGCATCGAGAAGACCACTAAAAACGCTACTAGTTTGCCCTTTTAACCGACATCGTAGCATCAATATTAACGGCAATGGTGCCGACTTAATTTGAAACACCCTGTATACAGCCAAACACTACATCCCATCTGTATAAATTCCCGAAGGATCTCCATTCAGGTTTCTATTCCAAGAACCCGCAGACGGAACTCAGACGTGTCAACGTTCCCCGCTTTCTGTCAACACATCACACCAAAACTCAAATCTACCATAACGGACGTCCACGTAGACGCTAGGAGTAATTTTCTGTTCGTTTAGCTATCATCGCCCGTGGCCTACGAAGCTATGAAGTTATACTTAGGACTCTCCCGTTCTCCCTGGCCTCCCTCAGGAGCCACAACGCGCGGAAACGACGTAATTCGAGCCGAAGAACCAGAAAAAGGTGTTGAAGTGTTAACGGCCCGATTGAATTGACGCGTTTTGTTATAAATTGGGAGAGGAAGAAAATCCGTTTGAAAAATACTCGTTTTCCTGTTGATATCGAAAAAATGGGATACGCATACCGGAATCAAAATCTTTTTGATTCCGGTATAAGAACAATAACTTCAAACATACCGAGATCAAACGTCGGTATACCATCCTTTTGATCCGGTATGAAATGTTAATATCCACAATAACCCACATATACCGAAATCAAAAGGTGAAATATTGCTTTTTATTTCGGTATAAAACACCAATATCAACAATAATTCACATACATTGGGATTAAACGTTACTAGTTATACCATATTAAAATACAGGTACAACCAATTACCTACATACATATACCGGAATCAAACAGTGAATACCGCTTTTGGATTCTGGTATAACGTAGTTTGATTTCGGTATGAGCATTGATATTTCCAGAGGAAAATGATGCTCCAAAAATTATTTCTTTGAATACGTCCGTTCAAATTGCCATAACCCTGAAACTCTAGGCGAGACCATCTATGGGTTGGGCCAGAGGTTCACAGAAATTCGTCTGCCCTGGTGGCACCCAGGTCCAAGATATCATTTCAAACCCACAAACAGCCAATCGAGGCGAAATCACCTGTATCATTACAATGGTCTCTGACATCATCATCTTTTACGTACTCCAAGACACGCCTATGGTCTACTCCAAGACACGCCTATGGTCGATAGTTTTCGATTTTGCATGGAGATTACATATCTATTGTGGTCAGGAGTTCACATATGTCTCAATTCGATATCAAGGAAGAATATGGGATTGCAGGATTTCCCAATAGGGTCGAGGAATTTTCAAGAGCAAGAGCCAAGGCTGAACTTCAATAGTTGTCATTTATATTTCAGGTTCAGAAGAGTTAGGAAATGTTTGGAACTCAAAGTGATTTTTGTGATGATTAAAGTCCAAATAATTGTCTTTCTGAATGTGTTAGAGATGGAATAAGAAAAAAAGAGAGGGAGAAAAGGAAAGAATTCTATGAGCCCTCTGTATGATGGCAAATTTTAGCTTTTGATGCTTTTGTTGATGTTCCCAAAATGTTACTTCATAAGAAGTTGATACCTGCAGGAACCTTCAGTTGTAGTTGTAGAAAAGAACGTCGAGAATATCTTGGTACTAGAAGATTACCAATGAGGTCCAAATTACCATTCTTGATTCATTCCAAGAAAAAATTTGGAATAACCATTGTGTTGACTCAAAACCTAAGACCTGCTAAGATCAGAGCTGACATCATCCTTCTCCACGACCGGACACGCCTAGGGTAGACAATTTTCAATTTTGCATGCCAATTACGTGCCTCTTGATCGATCGAGCGCAAACATATGTCTCAATACGGTACTGTGGAGAAAAAAAAGTTAATTATTGCATTGTCGATGATGGAGACAGAGACCCACGTCGTAGATCGTTCTCATACCTTGTCATTATCCCACACATTTGGACAATATTTAATGCGATCCGAAAACAGCCTCCTATATGATTTCATTACGATTTAAATTATTTGGCGTGCTTTTTAATTATTTCAAACCGACGCGTGGTTTCAACAATGACACCGTTAATAAGGCTGTCGGCCAAGGCTCTGACGTGCATGACGCACGATATGGGTTTGGTGAGGAGATTTTCACCTTTTCCTCGAAGCGTCTGTGTCTTTATTTGGTTCCACAAAAATTAAGAACATTTCTTTATATTCATTGTCACAATTACTCAACCAAACTTAGCCATAGGGATGCTAGAGATTCAAGTCAAACTAGTTTGATTTTACTCACAAACTTGACTTGACTTGAAAATCAAACTTTTCATGTAAAAAAGTTTGACTTGACTTGATTTCTCTATCTTTATGGTTTGTCTTGAAATCAAACTTACTCATTACTTAGCCATAGAGATGCATTCAAGTCAAACTAGTAGGATTTTACTCATAAACTTGACTTGACTTAAAAATCAAACTTTTTATGTAAAAAAGTTTGACTTGACTTGATTTCTCGATCTTTATGGTTTGTCTTGAAATAATACATACTCAATACTTAGCCATGGAGATGCATTCAAGTCAAACTAGTTTGATTTTACTCACAAACTTGACTTGACTTGAAAATCAATTTTTTTATTTAAAAAAGTTTGACTTGACTTGATTTCTCTATCTTTAGGTTTGTTAGTAGTCAATCTCAAAAATTCAGGACAAGCTTGTGCAACTCTACTTAGGCATATCGAATAAAAACGTATAGGTATTACAATTATTTGAGGTGATGCCTCTATTATTAGAGTAGTTGGTAAATACTGACACAGATGAAGCAGACATTTGATTGTCTTATGAACGTCACTTTTGACAAGTAGGTAGAGTGACTTTTCTGAGATATTTTGATATAAAACAAACCTTTTACATGAATTAGTCCAAGGTGAATTCTAGACTATACCTTACAATAAAATTTCAACACCATCGTTGAAATACCTCAAATGCCATAAATATCCAGAAAAATAGTGAACAATCTCGTCGCTATATACAAATCATCGTTCAACCAAAACTTGGCAACGGAACCCTCTCAAGCGATGTCATAAAACAACGTGAGACCATAACGTCTCAAAAACAGACAAACTACAACAGAAACAGATGAACGTTTGGGAGCAAATTAATATCTAACTCAACTCCCGTAATTCTTGCATTTAACGCCGTTTAATAAAGTTGAAAAAATACTTTGAAGACGAGTTTCAACGATCTGATGAGAGAAATATTGCCACTTAAACGTTTTCTTGGTTTGGGAGAGGATGGTGATATTATAGTTCGAAGCAGGGACGGACTCTGATATTAACACCTGAGATATTTCTTTTAGAGAGTCATTCAAATGACAATACTAGGTACATATATTAGGTGTCAAAAAGATTGAGCATCTAAAATCGGTAGATCTTGTCGTTCGAGATCCTTTCTGTGGTATAGGAAAATGTACCTACAAGAAAGAGTTATTGAAAGACACCTAATTTCACGTTTTGGACCGGTGAATTGGCCTCCAAAATCTTGTGATTTAACACCGCTAGACTACTTTCTGTGGGGCTATGTAAACTCATTGGTCTATGCGGATAAGCCACAAACCCTTGACCATTTGGAAGACAACATTCGCCGTGTTATTGCCGATATACGGCCACAAATGTTAGAAAAAGTCATCGAAAATTGGACCTCCAGATTGGACTACATCCGAGCCAGCCGTGGCGGTCATATGACCGAAATCATATTTAAGATGTAATGCCACAAGATTATCTCGCGGATAAATAAAATTCATGTCAATCGAATAATCCATCGTTGTTTTATTGCAATTTAAAGTTCTACAGCTCTAAAAAAAACACCCTTTACAAATGAAAATAGAGGGTATTTGTACCAGTTGTTCATTATTAAAGAAGTATATTTTTTATTGACTTGGGTGCAAGATTTGGGGCCAACATAGAAAAAAAATTGTAGAAGACTCTAACGACAAACCTGCACAGTGGTTTCACTGACCCTTTTTTTTTCACGAAGGACAGAACCTGAATGTCGAACAACAGGGGTGGGTAAATAAAACAGGGGGGTGTAATAGGTGACAAATAAGGTCTAAATCAGTTAGTCAGACGGGTGTCCTCGTGATTTATCCGACTGTGGTGCCCTCGAGCCAATATGTCACTATTACAGTCGACAAGTCCCTTTAATCTGGATTAGGTGTTATTTGTTTGCGTTTGGCGGTACGTTTTATTGCCCAGCCTGTAGACCAAATGGATTGATAGACGATCTTGGATTCGAATTCTGATATATTGGCTAGGTTGATTGGGGTTTAAGTCTACAGGAGTCTGGAAGTGGAGAGATCGATTTGGATGAAATTATTAGGGGTGTAATTAGATAAATGACGGTGTCTTAGATTGTCTCGGGCTTAATTGTGTGAAAATACTTCGACATTCTATCTGCATTAGGCTTGAAAAAATTTGAGTGTCTTTATAACTTTTTGTACTCTGGTTTTTTTATTCATTCATTCTGCTTGAATTTCTTATGGTTCTGATGAAATGATCAACATGAAATTTTGCATCAAGTTTGAGATTGTTATTCTTCATCAACAAGCAAAATTTCAACATGATTGAAACCGTTGACCCTGGGATATTGACTATTTCTGTTCCTATATACTACTCAAATATCCTCTGGTTAGGAAGTTCGAAAATTAGCAAGAAAGCAAAATTTAGAATAGCCTCATATACTGATTTCCAACCTAAAGGCTTCATGAGAGGAGAAAGGAAAGGTCAAAAGTTGCAAGGCTACGATTTGAGATAGTATGAAGTTCATAATGAATAATGGGACCTATGACAAAGCAGAAGAGGTCTTCGTGATGGACACGATGTATATGCAATTGAACTCAACACTTTCAAGGTCCGAAGACGCTTCCGTTTGGGTGGTCTAAGGCCACAGCGTGTCCATTGTGGACGCCGTTGAACCGACACCGAAGAATTGGAAATTTAAAGATTGTACAGTCGGCGTACCGCTATGCCTTATGAGCTTTTTCCCAACAAAAACTCTAATGATACCCTTTCGAGCCATTAAAGTAATTACATGTAAACATCGTCGATACTCACCTGGTTAGTACATGATATCATTACATCTAATAAGGCTATTAGACTCAAACTAATTGTCGACTCGGAACGTATAAGAGTCGATTGTATGGTGATTTTACACTGTTGTGCCTTTTTTTCGTTGCCCGTAATCAGTTTTACAATTACGGGATCAGGCCTTGAACTTTCCCAGTGGATTGGTGTTGGTACAGTTTCCTGCATCTCGTTCTGTATTGACATAACCTAGCTTTCGGGATTCAAGGTCACGGGATTTCTTTGTGGCCGAAAACCCACCAAATCGGCGAAAACAATGCCAGTGCTTTCCCCTCAAAATAATAATGTTCTATGAGAGAATTTCTTTCTCCATTTTGCGAATTGAGAAATTGAGAGAGAAAGAACCGAGTTCATGATTTCGTAGTGCAATAAACTAGGCATCTATCTAATATCAACAATTTAGCCCCTTGAAGGGTAAATCTGCGAAAGATCAACATGCATTTAAGAAAGAATCAGACGTTAGAGGGAAGAAGTGCTTCGCCAAAGTGAGCATCAACGTTTAATATCATCTGTTGCAGTAAAAATGAGCCCCATTGTCAAAAGCAGTCTCTGCTTAGATAAAGCAGCTAAATTTTCAAATTAAAAACGTTTAGCACATCGATACAACCATCAGTTACAGTTCCAAATGGGTATTCTCCTAGACCTGGATACCTGAAAGGTACCATGTCGTAGGCCATTAAGTAAGTTATGGAACAATAAACGTTATCTAAAAAATTCAGTAGGTTTACAAGCGTCCATTTCAAGCAACACCCAATACCTTTCTCGTCCACTCAACAACACCTTATCTCCCTAATTGTTACAGTTCTACGATAAGTTTTATTAGAAATAATAAATCCCATAGTTGCCAGGTAGAACGTCTCAGATAAGCCTGAAGATAACCACCGGACAGTAGTTGATTGGGCGACTGATAGTCGCTCAAACGCAGTAAAAAACCTCAAGTTGTGCGCTGTATTCACACAAACAGATTTATTTCCCTCTTATGAAATATAAATTCGGCCGTTGAAGAGGTTATATTTGGGGCAGTTATATGTCTTTAACGTCGGTATTAAAATGAACAATCTGTAGATAATTAAGGCTGTTTTTTGTAGACTTTTCCAAATTGGGGGGTAATCATCGTTGAGATTGGATTTATGGGTGTTTGAAATTATATCATCTTTATTTTTATGATTCGCTCTCAACTGGACTTCAAAGATTTCCATCTGACCTTTGTTTTATTTGATTGTCGACGCTGCAATTCAGACATTGCTATTGAACGTTGATGCTCGTTTAGACGAACAGGAAAGATGTTCGACCTATGCTGGAACTTTTTATACAACTCTTGGCGAGCCACAAAATCAATTAACACTTTTTCGACAAATGTGTAGAATTCCATAGAAGCTTTGTCGAATGTTTCTCTCTCGTTCTGCTGTTATTCATCATGATCATAAACGCTCATTTCGTTTGAAATTATGCACCTCCACTCCTTGACAGGAAATGTACCGCCTTTCAATTTGATGTAATTGAGAGCCAATATCATATCACTATCCAATTACAAATTACAATACGATATTCATTGTGTATATTAGTCTTCCTGTAATCATGATCCTGCCGCATCGTTCGACCAAAGTTGGATAGATCTTAAAATCGTTTACGTTTGAATAGAATTGCTCCGACAATGGTGTTTCAAGTTCCAAGTAAATATTTCCCTAACTTGTTATTCTCGTAGAAGTAATATAGATTTTTCGATGAGAGGTTTCATTTTGATATAGAAACGAGTTTTTTGAGAGCAAACAATGGATGTTTAATTCAGTGTAAGTTTTCCATGGCCAATTCGCACATTTGTCCTTGAAAACTTCATGAATTCCATCTTTGAGGTTTTGAATCGATTTGAAATACTACAGCAACTATATTATCAGTTGTTCTTGGGGTTTCAATTCTGCACATCACTAGCTTGTCGTACTAGCTCAAATTTTTCCACCAGTTCCACTATTGTCGGCCGAGAAGAGAAGGTGCAAACTTTACAGCATTTTTAGTAATGGCCTAGTTTTTATTTGCCAAATGTCAAAAGATAACAACTTCAAAAGTGAAATCTGCCCAAAAAGATGGCTATCAAGATCAAATTTTCCGACTCTTTCAAGCTCCTTATGTGTTGATCAACTCAAATTCAGATATTCAGCACAGAGCTCGAAGAAAGCAAATATCTAATTGATCAGTAATTTGAAGTAATGCTCAGGTTGATTATTCCCAGAAAGAACAAATTACAGGTCATGACGAAGTTTCTATTCTTGTACCTGCTCATCTGGTATTAAAATATTCCTAAAAGAATTATCGAAAATTCGACGGCCTGCTTTAATTTGAATATAATGTACCGTTCCGTTTTGTTTTGGAGAACAGTGACTCATATAAGAATATGTTTATAGCGTAGGTATTTTGACTTGTTTTTTGTGCAGTTTTAATCTGTAATGTGCCAGGACATAAAAGCAGATCGAATCAATTTCAACTCTATCTAATAATTTTGTTTGTCCTAACCAGGGGCGCATCTACGACGTAGGCGTATTAGGCCAATTGAAAAGTCCTCGGTCTGATGCACATATGGCGGTGCTGGTATTACATCCATATGATTTTTAGTTAGTAACAACCTTAAAACGATACGTGTCAAAATTACACAGCAGTACGACAATTAGTTTGTGAGATACTGCGTTGTGAGTGTAGCTACTTTTGTTATTTGAAAAAAGATGGAACAAAAAGAATTTCGTGTGCTGATAAAATATTGCTTTTTGAAGGGAAAAAATATAGTTGAAGCAAACTCTTAGCTTGATGAAGAGTTTCCGGGGTCTGCACCAGAAAAATCAACCATCATTGATTGGTATGCTAAGTTTAAACGTGGTGAAATGAGCACTGAAGACGGCGAACGCAGTAGACGCCCAAAAAAGGCTGTCACCGACGAAAAATCAAAAAAGTTCACAAAATAATTTTGAATGACCGTGAAGTGAAGTTGATCGAGATAGCAGACATCGTTAAGATATCATCTGAACGTGTACATCATATCATTCCTGGATAATTGTACATGAGAAAGCTGCGTGCAAAATGGGTGCCGCGCGAGCTCACAATTGATCAAAAGAAACAACGTGTTAATGATTCTGAGCAGTGTTTGATTCCGTTTGAGTGCAATAAACCTGAATTTTTGAGTCGATATGTGACAATGGATAAAACATGGCTCCTTTATTTTACTCCGGAGTCCAATCGACAGTCAGCTGAGTGAACTGCACACGATGAACCAAATCCAAAGCGAGGAAAAACACAACAGTCAGCTGGCAAGGTTATGGCATCAGTATTCTGGGATGCGCAAGGTATAATATTTATTGATTAGCTCCAAAAGGGCCAGACCATCAACAGCGATTATTAAATAGCGTTATTGGATCGTTTGTAGGATGAAATCGTTGAAAAACGGCCCCATTTGAAGAAAAAAAGTGCTGTTTCATCAAGACAATCAATGAAAACAATGGCAAAATTACATGAATTAGGCTTCGAATTGCTTCTGCATCCACCGTATTCGCCAGATCTGGCCCCATAGCGACTTTTTCCTGTTCTCAGACCTCAAAAGAATGCACGCTGGAAATAAATTCAGCGCCAATGAAGAAGTAATCGCCGAAACTGAGGCCTATTTTGAAGCGAAAGACAAATCGTACTACAAAAATGGTATCGTAAAGTTGGAAGATCGCTATAATCGCTGTATCGCCCTCGAAGGCAACTATGTTGAATAATAAAATCGAATTACTGTAGTAGACCGGGGACTTTTCAATTGGCCTGTTAATTTTCTTTGTCCTAACCACGGGCACCTCCGACGTAGGCGTACATCAAAATTCGAATTGGACAGATGTCTTTCTTTACTTCCGCTCAACTAGATCAATCTTGGGCGTGCGTTCCTTATCAACGGTTTTGATCGCTGCTTGGTCCAAACAGAGCTTAAGCATTATGCAGCGATCGGAGATAATGCCACGTGACGTTGAACAGGCCCCTGATGATGCGGAAGCCATGTTGATTCAACACTCCGACACTTGTTCCTCTCTACGTTCGGCTTTCTTTCATCTGAAGAGCAAGGCTTTGCGGGATTTAGCATGTCAAAGAGACGTTTGAGAGGCTGCGATAAAGAACTGGTAAATATTTTCGGTTTTAATTAGGTTTGTAAGATACTTCATTTGCGGCGCTTGGATATCTTGTTTTGTGTTAATAGGCACTTGGCTTTGTAGTGAAATCTTGTTGCCGATGTTGGAGATTGAGATGAAACCAAGGTAACTAACTAAGGCCAATTTTCCTACGAATTATACGTTGTCTGCTTCGAGCACAATTGGATATGTGAAAATACAATAATTCTTCTTGATATTGTTAGTAATTCATGGATAATCAAGTGACAAGTTCATATATGACTACGTGTACATTTCTGCAGTGTCCTTGCTTTTTTTTTCGATTTTTTACTGGCCCTTATATCACTTATTGACGTTCTAAAAATAATACATTTCAATTTACAAAAATTACGGAATGAAAAGAAGAAATTTTTGATATATCTTTCGACAGATATACTTAGACATTAAAGTTAGAATAATTGTTTATTATAATGTCTCGTCTATTAGTGGAATTGGTATTAAAAAACAGCTGTTTCAGCAGGATATAAAGAATTTTTTTGCGTCAATATGTACCAGTGTATGATACATGGATTTGTCCAGCGTCAAAGAGAGCATCAGCTGAGTGAAAAGCAGCCCTCCAAAGCGACCAAAATCTCAAACATACTCTTACAAGGTTATGGCATTTGTAACGGGTGTTTTTTTTCGAGGTATATAACTTTAAGTTGGCATTACTGTTCAAGATGGCGACCGATTCAACAGCTGTCAAGTGATTTATTCTCAGTTTGGTTTGGCAACTCATCATGAATAGACTCGCGCCTGAACAACGCTTGCAAATAGTGCAATTTTATTTCGAAAATAATGGTTCTGTGCGGAATACATATCGCGCAATACGTCCATTAGCGATGAAGCGCACTTCTGGTTGAATGGCTACGTCAACAAACAAAACTGCCGCATTTGGAGTGAAGCTAATCCTCAAGTGTATGTTGAAACACCGTAACATCCAGAAAAACTGACTGTTTGGTGCGATTTATGGGCTGGTGGAATCATTGGTCCGTACTTCGTCAAAAACGATGATGGCCAGAACGTTACAGTCAATGTTGATCGGAATAGAGCCATGATTACTAAATTTTTCATTCCTGAATTGAACAACCATGAAGTTCCAGGAGCTGTGGTTCCAACAAGACGGCGCAACCTGTCACACAGCTCGTGCCACAATCGATTTATTGAAAGACACGTTTGGTGACCGACTGATTTCACGTTTTGGACCTGTGAATTGGCCTCCAAGATCTTGTGATTTAACACCGCTAGACTACTTTCTGTGGGGCTATGTAAAGTCATTGGTCTATGCGGATAAGCCACTAACCCTTGACCATTTGGAAGACAACATTCGCCGAGTTATTGCCGATATACGGCCACAAATGTTGGAAAAAGTAATCGAAAATTGGACGTCCAGATTGGACTACATCCGAGCCAGCCGTGGCGGTCATATGCCAGAAATCATATTTAAAATGTAATGCCACAAGATTATCTTGCGGATAAATAAAATTCATGTCAATCGAATAATCCATCGTTGTTTTATTGCAATTTAAAGTTCTATAGCTCTAAAAAAAACACCCTTTATTTTGGAAAGTGCATGGTATATTGATCATTGACCATCTTGATAGAAGTGAAACCATCAACAGTGAATATAACATAATGATATTGGATCTATTGAGTGCAGAAATTAAGAAAAAACATCCTCAAATGCAAAAGAAAATATTTTTTCACCAAGACAATGCTCCTTGCCACAAATCAATGAAAATTATTAAATCTCAGACTGTAATTGGTTTTCAATCCATACAACACAATTACAATATTACCGCTCTTGGCACTCAATAAACCTACTATTTCAGTAAATTAAGGTCCAATAACACAATAGTATATTCTAAAACAAGTTGCAGAATGGGCTCTTATTCCAACACGAATGCGAAATTCGAAAACGAGCGACGAAGGAGCGAGTTTTGGAACGCATGAGTGTTGGAATTGCCTTCTGCAACGAGTATTAGACGATATTTTCTCTATTTCAGTCAAGTTTTGTGAAATATCATCGAAATTCAATGAAAAATTCAGATCATATTTGTATTGTATCTTGGCAGTTGGTGCGACTGTTACGAAAATTGACAGATTACGGAATTTCAATTTGAATCGTATGTTTCGAATTTTGAAAAAATTTAATATTACGCATTGAATTCGTGAATAATGTCTAACAAAATCCATTTAACACCAACAGAATTGAGAGAAATTGCGAATAATATCGCAAATCATTTAATTATCCAAATTATATTATATTGACAATAATTGACGTGTGTTGAATTTTGATTGGATTGGAAGTTTGACGTCTGTGTAGACAACCACAAAACGAAAAATATAACTGAAAACAATGCTGTAATGACTTCATTACAGCACTGTTTTTAGAACTGTAATGAACTCATTACGATACTGAAATAGAGAAAAGCCATTTCTACATGACCCTTCCAAACTACACTTCGTTCAATTCCAGCGCAGAAGTCACAGAGGGTCCCTCTCAATAATCAGCGAACAAGATTGATCTCTTCATCAGTCATTCAGGGTTGTTAAGACACAAAAAGAACGGCATCTGTCAAACCGATCTCTCGATGTAACACGTCCTTCCCCATAAATGTTTCTATTTAGCGTTGAATGAAGTCCATCATCGAACACATCGATTCTGTTCATTGTTGCTCGAAAGGCCTCGGATTAAAATCCTTTTGGACGTTCTAATCGAAATGTTAAAGCGGGAAAATGTATCGTTAACAAGGTCCGAATGAGGTTGTTCCACTTAACGCACAACAACGAACCGTTTAGTGGTGCGTTTTTTATCGAGGTTTTTTTTTTCGGTTTCGTATGGGAAGATTTCATTTCATGTTGGATTCCGAAGGTTTTTAGGATAACAGCTGGTTCACGAAGATGTGATTGGGATGTAACATCAATATGTTGGAAAAAAATGCATGAAGAGACAGTGAAAGTCCAATTAGAAACAAAAAGGCAGTACGTTAGCACTTACTCTTCATCTGTGGTGTTATCATCATATTCGTAGTTCATAGTTTAATCAACGTTTCATATTAACTCAAAATATATTGAAATAAATACCTTAATATATCAGAAATTCAGAAAACAAACTTCAAGCGAGCCAAACGACGTGAAACAAACGTTGACACTAGGAGAGCAAAAGTTGCCAAACCTTGGATTTCAACCGGTACATCCAGAAAATATTAAATATTCAGCTTATTAAAAATTCGACAATTAGGAAAATATCGAATTCCAAATATTTAAATTTGAATAATTTAATCGGGAATCACTCAAATAAATATATTTCATTTAATATAATATACATGCATAACGATATAGTAAAATAGTGGATTTGAAAATATATCACAATCCGACAACGTAATCTAACCATGTTAGGGACATGTAAAAATTGCGTATACTCCCTCTATCTATGTTTTTTACTCTATGGCAGCATCATACTAGTTTTATTCAACTAATGAGATTTTATTTATGTTTCTCGCATTAGATATCTACAATTTCAAGACGTATCGTTGCCAATACAGCAGACAAACCGACGAAGAAGTTATATTCGAATATAAAAATTGGGCAAAAGCTTCCAAGTTAACTTTTCATCATTGTAGTTGCGAATTCGATAAATAATTACCTCTTCAACAACAAACTACCAAAAGTAGAAGGCAACGAACTCAAAATGATAAATCCAACGCCGAAATGCAATATCTGTGACCAATCCGTGGAGCTCGGCTCAAACCAAGCCGAGACTCTGGTCAACTTTATAGTGGTACTTGAAGGACTGTGGCCATTAGTTGACATTAGAGGAACTCAACTCTCTTTGTCGGTTTTCCACGCACAATGCAACAACCGGTTATGTGGGCATTGATAGTCCCCGATTTTATGACTACTCTAAAAAAAAAATATCACTCGCGGACACCTTTATTGGCGATTTATGGTGATGGCCACCATTGTCTTCACCTGAAACTTTCTACACGTTTCACGAATCGTCGGATATTCGGCTACGGTCGTTTAATTCATTAATTACGATGCAGGCACCGACAACTAATTCAATTATCTAATGGTATCAATTATGGTGCTACTTACTCGAGCGGGCGATCTTCTTTCCGCGGGATTTTTGAAGGAAATTGCCAATTGGAAATCTGATTCTCGGTAGCCGGAGAAGGTTACTTTCAATTTTGTAATTATTTGGCTAATTTTGCTCTCTTTCCGATGATTTGGATGGAATTCCTAGTGTAGCCTTGCGAAATAGGATTGTCGTTGGGCGTTCTTCAAGGTTCGGTACGTGGGCCAGCCAATTTTGTCCGACTGGCCGTATACATGATTACTTTTGAACGAGGAGACGTTTAGAAGGGTGGAAGGAATCAGGAGTAGGTTCAAACTGGGGGTTCCTTTTCATTTGGAACTTGCAGATTCGATCGAGATGAATATTAACATTTAGACGTAGAATCGCAGGTTCAAGCTCCGTTCAAAATTTCATGTTGATGGCTTAACCAGAACCATAAAATATTCAAGAAGTATATGCAATTTTCACATGTCCCAACATGGTTAGATTACGTTGTCGGATTGTAACTTATTTTCGAATCCACAATTTTACTATATCGTTATGAATGTATATTATATTGAATGAAATATATTTATTTGAGTGATTCCCGATTGAATATGCAAATTTGAATATTTGGAATCCAATATTTTTCCTAATTGTCGAATTTATAATAAGCAGAATATTCATTATTTTCTGTATCTACCTGCTGAAATCCAAAGTTTGCCAACTTTTGCTCTACTAGTGTCATCGATTGTTTCACGTCGTTTGGCGCGCTTGAAGTTTGTTTTCTGAATTTCTGATATATTTAGGTATTTATTTCAATATATTTTGAGTTATTATGAAACGTTGATTAACTATGGGACATAAGAAGTGCGTTCTTTGTGGAGAAACTCGCGAGTTGAGTGAAATATCGTATCACTGATATGTTTTCATTTCCGCGCGCTTCATGTCAAATTTGATAGTTCATGTTGGGGACAAAATTTGCTTACTGAAAATGACATATGCTCCCTCTATCTATGTTCATTACTCTGAGCACTCTACTGACTTAGAATTTGAAAATATTCAGTTGATTTGAGTGCCACATTTTATAAATTCAACTTGAGCGTGTTTTGCGATTGATAGAAATGTCTAACACGGAATCTTTTACGAATTGTGCAGTTTCAAAACTCAATTTTCCACTCCGAGGTAATTTGCGTGATAGATCAAAAAAAAATTGTCAAAAAATTTCCAACTGGTCAATCGCATTTATCAACACACCCACACACTTGCCCAATTCGCCGTCGCCCAAAACTTAGCCAACCTAACAGCTATTAAATTGGTTTCTTCTCCTCATGCCCGCACATCGGGCATACGCGGATACTTACCAACTGGACAGGTTATTAATTATTGCGCATATTAACCAAGAACTTGATTAATGCAACAGCGGTGAGTCTCTGCTAACTGCATACATCAGGAAACTTGATGTACTCATTACAGGCCGAGTGAAAACTTGTAATTACCGAGCTTTATATCGAAAAAAGTCGATTGTTCTATCTCGGCGCGCTTATGATCGATGCGCCCGATTGAAAATTCATCGGAATGGCAATAGTTTAATCCTCTAATCATCGGACTAATGGATAATTAACGGTGGAAGACAATAGGCGCCATGTTTTCAGATTGTTCGAAGCGGCAGATTGATTAGATTCGAATGGTTTAATAAACCAAGTGGGTGATGTGATGATCTGACTCAATTGGTATTTCCAGCATGTTGAAATATACAATATTTCCGATATTAAATTCTTAGGTCAGCGCAAGGCACGCCCTGTATCATAAAGAGCTGAAACTTGTGTGGAATATTCTTCTTACTAAACTGAATGACCATTCAAAATTCCATAAAAATTGATGAGAATTAACACCTGACATATTACACCAACCTATACCAGGAGTTCATGAAGCTACCACGAGCTGAGCTTCTGGTGATGGTAGGACTGCTTACAGGACACTGACGGTACAAATACTTTTTGTACCGCATGTAACGGGTGTTTTTTTCGAGGTATATAACTTTAAGTTGGCATTACTGTTCATCATGAATAGACTCACGCCTGAACAACGCTTGCAAATAGTGCAATTTCATTTCGAAAATAATGGTTCTGTGCGGAATACGTATCGCGCACTACGTCCATTTTATTTTGTTTAGCGATGAAGCGCACTTCTGGTTGAATGGCTACGTCAACAAACAAAACTGCCGCATTTGGAGTGAAGCTAATCCTCAAGTGTATGTCGAAACACCGTTACATCCAGAAAAATTGACTGTTTGGTGCGCTTTATGGGTTGGTGGAATCATTGGTCCGTACTTCTTCAAAAACGATGATGGCCAGAACATTACAGTCAGTGGTAATCGGTATAGAGCCATGATAACTAACTTTTTCATTCCTGAATTGAACAACCATGATGTCCAGGGGCTGTGGTTCCAACAAGACGGCGCAACATGTCACACAATTCGTGCCACAATCGATTCATTGAAAGACAAGTTTGGTGACCGCCTAATTCCACGTTTTGAACCTGTGAATTGGCCTCCAAGATCTTGTGATTCGACACTGCTAGACTACTTTCTGTGGGGCTATGTAAAGTCATTGGTCTATGCGGATAAGCCACAAACTCTTGACCATTTGGAAGACAACATTCGCCGTCTTATTGCTGATATACGGCCACAAATGTTGGAAAAAGTCATCGAAAATTGGACGTCCAGATTGGACTACATCCGAGCCAGCCGTGGCGGTCATATGCCAGAAATCATATTTGAAATGTAATGCCACAAGATTATCTTGCGGAATATAAAATTCATGTCAATATAATAATCCATCGTTGTTTTATTGCAACTTGAAGTTCTATAGTCTAAAAAAAACACCCTTTAGTACATGTATCATTCTTGTAGGTGACTATGTTGGCCAATAAAGTCGTGAGTTGAGGTAGTTACAACATTTTAGGGACATACCAAAATCAAAGATATTCAGGATTGATCATTTCAATTCTCAAAGTTATCTTGGTTCGTCTGTGACACATATTTTTTTCAATGAATGTATCAATTTCATTCTAAAAATCCTTAAAACAAACATGTTAACAGCACCAGATGGTTATATCTTCTCACAAGGTCACGACGATCATCTCCTAACAAAACCAGTTTAATTTTTCACTAATTTCCATCAATCTGAAACAATGAATATCCTATTCTGCTTCTGTCAAATCGTTATCTAGAACTCGGGGACTTGATGCTGCAGCTGTTGTTCGAGATGTTTTTGTAGATTCCCCTTGGGATGTTCAGATCATTTGGGAGTCAAGTCAACCGTTGATTTGTCTCTTTGAAGGTAACAGGTATTTCGCCATGTTGCCTTTCTATCCTCGCTCTGGAAGTCGACCGTTTTAAGATGAGGGAGTTGGGCTATAAATAGGGAGACAATCAAAGAAGCAGTATTGATAGTATAGAATTACAGATTCCTCCTCCTTACTGACTGTTATGAGATAGCTTCGTTTCTAGTTCAGAGCTTGGCAACGGTGCAATTATCGTAAGTAATTGCACAAGTGCATCAAAATTACCGATAATTTTGCATGACAGCGTGTTGTCATAAAAACTGCATGAGTTCATTTTAATTTTTGGAGAAAGAGCCCGACACCGAAGGTGGAGGGCTCTTTCTCCAAAAATGAAAATGACCGAATGCAGTTTTTCAATGAAAACACGCTGGAATGCGAAATTATCCGGTCATTTTGATGCACGAGTGTAATTCGGTGGAATATTTCCCGAATAAACTGTTACATTACTTGTCAAACTGATTTTGAATGGAATTGCCATAGATTCGAACTGTGTAAGATGCATAGAAACTAAGCATCTATGAACAGAACAATTATCGCAGTGCAGTTTCGCTTCCTACAATGCAATTATCGCTGTAATTTTCGATAATTGTTCTCCATATACATAGAATTTTTGACAGGAGGGAAATATTCGCTGTAATTTTCGATAATTGTTCTCCAGATACATAGAATTTTTGACAGGAGGGAAATATTCATTGAAATAAAGGTGCTTCTGATCATTGTTAGATACCGAATGTTGTCGGCTTTTAAAATAGGTTATAATACAGGGTGAACTGTAGATGCGGGCAAGATAAACGTGCCGTACTCTGAAATTCTCACATTATCCCTTTGAAGTTCGCCGATTATCGATTTGTGTGTGTGTAAATAAACGCTATTAACCTACCCTTCATCTGAACGAGTCAAGTCATGCAAATGCCATGCAAATCATGGCATTTTCCTAGCCTTACGGTTACGAATCTACTACTTTAGCTGGCTGGCAAGCCTCCTACGTCGGGCACAGGACCGGACTCCAGTCAAGAAAGCTCGAACGAAAATTTGTATCTACCATTTTTACCCATACAATTTAAATGCTAGTTATATGTCCAAAATATGATGATTCCGCCCAACATGTGACACACAAATATTGCTAGCTTCTGAAATACCGGGTGTTTAATGTTCAAATGTGAATTTTGATTCTTGCATTAAGAAGATTGCCAACTTGCACTCTTATTCATCATTGCCAATAAAGGCCGCTGGTAAATCAAAGCATATAACAGGCCCAATTAAAAAGTCCCCGGTTTACCATAGTAAATTACATTTTTTTGGCAGAATTCGATTTTATTATTTAATATAGTTGCCTTCGAGGGCGATACAGCGATTATAGCGATCTTCCAACTTTTCGATACAATTTTTGTAGTACGATTTGTCTTTCGCTTCAAAATAGGTCTCAGTTTCGGCGATTACTTCTTCATTGGCGCTAAATTTCTTTCCAGCGAGCATTCTTTTGAGGTCTGAGAACAGGAAAAAGTAGCTGGGGGCCAGATCTAGCGAATACGGTGGATGCAGAAGCAATTCGAAGCCCAATTCATGCAATTTCGCCATTGTTTTCATTGATTTGTGACACGGCGCATTGTCTTGATGAATCAACACCTTTTTTTCTTCAAATGGGGCCGTTTTTTAACGATTTCATCCTTTAAACGATCCAATAACGCTATATAATGATCGCTGTTGATGGTCTAGCTCTTTTGGAGGTAATCAATGAAAATTATACCTTGCGCATCCCAGAATACTGATGCCTAAACCTTGCCAGCTGACTGTTGTGTTTTTCCTCGTTTTGGATTCGGTTCATCGTGTGCAGTAACTCAGCTGACTATCGATTGGACTCCGGAGTGAAATGATGGAGCCATGTTTCATCCATTGTCACATATCGACGCAAAAATTCAGGTTTATTGTACTTGAACAGCTTCAAACACTGTTCAGAATCATTGACACGTTATTGCTTTTGATCGATTGTGAGCTCGAGCAGCACCTATTTTGCACACAGCTTTCTCATGTACAAATATTCGTGAATGATATGATGTACACGTTTACATGATATCTTCATAATGTCTGGGATCTCGATCAACTTCACTATACGGTAATTCAAAATTATTTTGTGAACTTTTTTGATTTTTTCGTCGGTGACAGCCTCTTTTGGGCGTCCACTGGTTTCGCCGTCTTCGGCGCTCATTCCACCAAGTTTAATCTTAGCGTACCAATCAATGATGGTTGATGTTCCTGGAGCAGACCCCGGAAACTGTTCATCAAGCCAAGATTTTGCTTCAACTGTATTTTTTCCCTTTAAAAAGCATTATTTCATCAGCACACGAAATTTTTTTTTCCATCTTTTTTCAAATAACAAAAGTAGTTACACTCACAACGCATCTCACAAACTAATGGTCAGACTGCTATCAAATTTTGACACGTATCGTTTGAAGGTTGATACTAACTCAAAATCAAATAGATTTAATACTAGCATCGCCTTCTGTGCATCAGACCGAGGACTGTTCAATTGGCCTAATATTTCATGAAATATTGCCAAGAATTGATGAGAATAAACGTAAACGACACAACGACCAATATGGGTCGAAAAAATAGATGAAAACGTCGGTTTTTGAACGGTTGATTTACTGGTACTTCGAGCGACATAACCTATAATAATAATTTGTCTCCATAAATTTCTTGAAAGGTTAAAAAGCGCCAGTACACTCCCTTACAACACACTAAGTATGACAGGAAATTCACGCTAATAATCTATCAGTCAATTACTTTCCAGATTAATAGCGAATGCGTTGTTCTCTGCCGTGTTTGAATTGCAAATGGTGATTTGTGCTGATTGTGTGAGCAAGGAACGTCCGCGATATTGCTAAACGTTGCAACATGATTTCTGGCCGACAATTCAACGTTCGCCTCCTTGGAGAAATCATGTTTCTGTTTGATCACGGGAGCATGTAATTGGCGCCGATTAAAATCCATTAATTTTTTTTTTTTTTGTAATATCGTTTTCATCGACTCGGAATTCGGTTTGTAACCCAATTCGGATCTGTCTAATTGGTGTCTTAATTGCGGAACATCGGTTTCACGTAATTGTTAATTATTACGCGGTGTGGTTAGAACAGAAGCTTAATTTTACGTGAAATAAAAGAGGTCGATTGGAAATTCGAATGAGGTGTCTAAGATAAATTGAAATAATTGATATACAGGGTGGTCCAGATCTTCGCATGAAAAACAATTTATATACACATATTAGGCCAATTGAATGCACAGACTGCGGTGCTAATATTAAATCCATAAGATTTTTAGTTAGTACCAACCTTCAAACGATACGTGTCAAAATTTGACAGAAGTCCGACCATTAGTTTGTGATATATAGCGTTGTGAGTGTAGCTACTTTTGTTATTTGAAAAAAATGAAAAAAAAGAATTTCGTGTGCTGATAAAATATTGCTTTTTGAATGAAAAATATAGAGTTGAAGCGAAATCTTGGCTTGCTGAAGAGTTTCCGGAGTCTGCACCAGGAAAATCAACCATCATTGATTGGTATGGTAAGTTTAAACGTGGTGAAATGAGCACCGAAGACGGCGACCACAGTGGACGCCCAAAAGAGGCTGTTACCGACGAAAAAATCAAAAAAGTTCACGAAATAATTTCGAATGACCGTAAAGTGAAGTTGATCGAGATAGCAGACATTGTGAAGATATCATCTGAACGTGTACATCATATCATTCACGAATATTTGTACATGAGAAAGCTGTGTGCTAAATGGGTGCCGCGCGAGCCCACAATCGATCAAAAGCAAGAACATGTTAATGATTCTGAGCAGTGTTTGAAGCAGTTTAAGTGCAATAAACCTGAATTTTTGCGTCGATATGTGACAATGGATGAAACATGTCTCCTCTATTTCACTCCGGAGTCCAATCGACAGTCAGCTGACTGGACTGCACACGATGAACCGAATCCAAAGCGAGGAAAAACACAACAGTCAGCTGGCAAGGTTAAGGCATCAGTATTCTGTGATGTGCAAGGTATAATAATCATTGATTTCCTCCAAAAGTGCCAGACCATCAACAGCGATTATTATATATCGTTATTGGATCGTTTAAAGGATGAAATCGTTGAAAAACGGCCTCATTTGAAGAAAAAAAAAGGAGCTGTATCATCAAGACAATGCGCCGTGTCACAAATCAATGAAAACAATTGCAAAATTGCATGAATTGGGCTTCGAATTGCTTCTGCTTATACCGTATTCGCCAGATCTGGCTCCCAGCGACTTTTTCCTGCTCTCAGACCTCAAAAGAATACTCGATGGAAAGAAATCTATCAGCCACAGCAGTCTACTACTTTGCTGCCTAGAAAAACAAATACCTAACTATTATTCGAATGAGTGCCTAAATTTAACAAACGAAAAACACAGAGAAGTCTAGTTGATTACGCTCCTCAATTTTCTAACTTGCTAACAACTGGTGAAATAAAGGTGATATTCTAGTTGAGAAACATAGAATAATAATCTAATATCATACATTTTACTGAATTGGTATAAGTTTAGAACAGTTTTGAAGGACATAGTAGGTTGATTTCCTCCTTAAAATTGTGGGTATTGGATTTAGTTCAGGAAAATATAAAATTGTAGGGAGAATTACGACTTTTAGTTTATACAGAGTGTGTGTTATAGGCTGTATATTTCTGTCGAATCAATTAGAAGTATCGTTCACGTTTTATAACCAATTTCCGACGATCAAACCCAACCGAATTGAATATTCTAATTTTGTGGTTCGACGATCCTCCTTTTCTTCTTCTTCTTTCTCGTTTGTCGGCCTCGTCGGCCCGTAAAAGCGACGGTACGCGTCCCCGTAAACGTTTCTGTGTGAGAAAGTGGCTTCTGCTGGCAAGATCATAACCGCCGAAGGCCGTTATATAATCAGCTTCTCATTGGAATCGACGATTCGTAATAAGAGAACCGAGGGTAATCACATAACCAAATCGCGTTCTCAGACAATTTAGAGATGATTGCGGCTAGCAGGACGTACGTGGTTCGCTACCGATATCCGAGCCGAGAGCTACGGCAACAAAAAATGATGCTACGTGATGGCCACAGCGGTCCCAAACGCTCTGTAATCTCGCGCCGGCTACCGTTTTCAGCAGATCCGGATGCTGCCGCCGAGAGAGAGACGCTGGAACCGAGATCCTAATTCGCCAATATGGGATTCGGGAAGGTTATGTACAACATTCATTTCTCTAATTCTGTGGTTATTCCGTTCATTCTTCCACATCTTGTAGAAGAAAATCGTGCGAGAATATATCAGAAACGCACAGTTTTCATGGTTATATTTTATTATTCTATGTTGGTACTCCGAACTTTCCGCCACGGCTTTATCTGTCAATTCATCAATTTGCCTTAAAGAAATCAGTTCTGCCAACCAACATTTTTCAATGCAAAAATCACTGAATTATATTTATGGAAATATTTCATTAATTTCAATGAAAATGCAATGAATTAGAGAAAATAATGTATAATACTCGTACAGAAGGCTCATTCTACCACTCGTTCATTCCAAAACTCGCCACTTCGTGGCTCGTTTTTGAATTTTGAACTCGTGGAAGAATATCAATGCCTACTGCACTTGTATTATAAATAACTATTATGATTGAGTTTCGAAGCTTATTGTTGAACCATCAGAGATTGCCAATCTCTTGCTTGAGTAACCCCCTCTCTTTTTATACATAGAATCGACTGAAATAATAAAAAATATAAGTTCTAATTTGAAAATCTTGAGTTTTGATGAATTTGAAATGTCCAAGTTCATAAACTTCTAATAAAAAACCACGAACAGGTTTATAATACTACGTACTTGCAGAATCGAGAGAAGAATTTTTCGAAAAAAGCTTTTTCTGCCAAAAATTCAAAAAAATGTGAATCCTCGTCGACACCATTTTTTTCATAAGAATCCCATTAACTTATGAACCGTTGAATTTTTATTCAAGGTATGGCATATCGACGAAATTGTCATCAAAAAAGCTATCATATGATGCAATAACATAGTAGGTGTGCTGTTTGAAATAAGGAAGTAGCAGTCTGTTTCCGGTATATAACGAGTGTTTTTTTCGAGGTATATAACTTTAAATTGGCATTACTGCTCACGATGGCGACCGATTTAACAGCTGTCAAGTGATTTATTCTCAGTTTGGTTTGGCAATTTATCATGAATAGACTCACGCATGAACAACGCTTGCAAATAGTGCAATTTTATTTCGAAAATAATGGTTCTGTGCGGAATACGTATCGCGCACTATGTCCATTTTATTTTGTTTAGCGATGAAGCGCACTTCTGGTTGAATGGCTACGTCAACAAACAAAACTGCCGCATTTGGAGTGAAGCAAATCCTCAAGTGTATGTCGAAACACCGTTACATCCAGAAAAACTGACTGTTTGGTGCGCTTTATTGGCTGGTGGAATCATTGGTCCGTACTTCTTCAAAAACGATGATGGCCAGAACGTTACAGTCAATGGTGATCGGTATAGAGCTATGATTCAAACTTTTTCATTCCTGAATTGAACAACCATGATGTCCAGGAGCTGTGGTTCCAACAAGACGGCGCAACATGTCACACAGCTCGTGCCACAATCGATTTATTGAAAGACACGTTTGGTGACCGCCTAATTTCACGTTTTGGACCTGCGAATTGGCCTCCAAGATCTTGTGATTTAACACCGCTAGACTACTTTCTGTGGGGCTATGTAAAGTCATTGGTCTATGCGGATAAGCCACAAACCCTTGACCATTTGGAAGACAACATTCGCCGTGTTATTGCCGATATACGGCCACAAATGTTGGAAAAAGTCATCGAAAATTGGACGTCCAGATTGGACTACATCCGAACCAGCCGTGACGGTCATATGCCAGAAATCATATTTAAAATGTAATGCCACAAGATTATCTTGCAGATAAATAAAATTCATGTCAATCGAATAATCCATCGTTGTTTTATTGCAATTTAAATTTCTATAGCTCTTAAAAGTCACCCTTCATATCCAATTTTTTTTCAATTAAATCTTATCATTTGTCTTCCCAAAGTAGCCACATTTTACTCGACTTATAACGATCCTAGTCGGCGGCGGTTTCACCATTTCCAATTCGAACAAGCCGATGGGAACAAAACGGCAGAAAACAATCCTAACCAAAACCCTCCCACCTAGACTACTAGATCCCATAACACAACTACGTTTCCCATAGACAGTTGAAGCCGCAAAGATCCGAAATGAGATTGCGAGGAAAAAACGCGCGTACCTGGGGTTCCGTTTTACCGAGCGTAACTTTGGCCTCTGTTTTACGTCGCGGGGCCAGCTGAACCGTGGAAAAAATGATAACTTTCGATATGAGAGAGAGAGCTAACGAGGTTTTTCGGCGCTGGACTTTAATTGGATTATTTCCTTTGATACAGGCCGAATTCGGGCAACACGGGTAGCTGGGTAGGTCAGGTAGGACGTCTGTGAAGTTTATTGAAAAGAATCTCTTGCGATTTATTGGATTCGTCGTAGCGGAAACAAAATGATAAATTTATACACATACAGAAGCAGCGTTGGACGAGGTCAGTATCTGGATGGGTGGCCGCTATGTTTTTCATTTGTAGCCAAGAGAAAATGAGTGGGTCAAGAAACATGCAAAGGCCTCTGATTTCGAGTCTCATCATGACTCGAATTTTTCCTTGTATTAAATAGACTAGAGGTATTCCAAATTTTTTTTTTGCTCCTTTCAACACAAATTAGTAGAGTTTGAAAAGTTATAACAATGCTTCAAAGGTTATTTCGATATACATATTTTGTGTTTTCCAAGTTATTAAGGAAAAAACCTTGGCACTTTTGTTCTGGACACTATGGTGGACTCATTCTGAGTTATTGTGCATTGCGGTTAAGTTTTTATTTCATTCTTTTATGACGAAGTTTATTCTTTAATGTTTAAGGGCCGGTTTAATAACATAATCGAAAGTAAAGTCTCCTTTTCAAAATGAAACGTGTTCCAAAAACCAATGTCAACATTGAAGGAAGCTTCATATTAAAGAATGGAGTCAATTCCTTTTGAGGAAGGACACTCCAAATCTTCCTTCAACCTTGAAATTATATTTCATTTCTAAAGGATACTTTACTTTCTATTATGAAACAGTCCTTAACCATAAAAGAATGAAATCAAAACTGAACCGTACTGAACATCTGAAAAACAAAAAAAAAAGAAAGACTGGCAATGCAAAAATAACCCAGAATGAATCAACCATAGTGTCCAGAAGAAAAATTCCAAGGTGAGGGAACCATAATGGGTTCCATCCTCAACACCAAGCGTGGATGAGTTACTACAGCGAGTGTGAGGTACTTCAATTCATTATCGTTATGAAATGCAGATTATATAGCTAATAAATCTCGTTTAATAACGCGGCATGCATATTCATTATTTGTGTGTATGGAATTAGTAAATGGAGATTCTTATTACACGCATGTCTCGTGTTTTTAACGTATACAACAAGAATTAAAATGGGATAATTAGACACGATGGCGTATCCATCATGCGAATATTTCCTAGTGCTGTATTTAACGTCTTAACGGCTATATTTGGATCGGGCGGTTTCTTTGATGGTCGAATTTACTGATTTATCGCCGACTTCCTCGTTTTTTAGATCAATGTCGATCTTATGTTGGTTTAAGACCGTGAGTTGCTTCAAATTAGAACACTCAGATATGTAAGGTTATGTTTTTTGATATCCTATGTTCGACTACAATTTCGATTCAAATGTTAGTCAAATCTACCCAGTGGTTCAGGAGATATGCTGTTCACAAGTTATAAACCCAAATCTCGTCTTTTTAATGAAAGAGATCGCGGAACACTACAAGGAGTACAAGGTGTTCTTGAATAATAAGGAATAGACTCTATTATTTAATTTATTTATGATGAAGCTTCCTTTAATCTTGACATTGGTTTGTGGAATACGTTTCATTTCTAAAGGAGGCTTTACTTCGATTATGAAACTGACCCTAAAATATTTAGTATATCGTGATAGTCCCCAGAGAAAATAATGATCCTTCATCATTTAGAACGCTGGGATCATCAATATTCTTAATTTTTGATTCAAGCGGAATTCCGAATTGCAACACCTTGTTTAACAGACGAAACTTTTGTGATCCATATTTAAGAAGAACTTTTTATTCATGAATTCGTTAATAGGAAAGCAATGACACCATAATCGATTACATCTCATATAATAAATACAATTTTGTTCCGTACTTCTTCTATTCTTTATGACTTATATCTCAACTTTGTTACTTATCGATCATTACGTAATCGAAAAATCATTATGACAGTCAAAATGATACATACCCATAGTATACGCAATTTTAACATGTTCCCAACATGGTTAGATTACGTTGTCGGATTGTGATTTATTTTAAAATACAATATTTTACTTTATCGTTATGAATGTATATTATATTGAATGAAATATATTTATTTGAGTGATTCCCGATTAAATATGAAAAATTTTAATATTTGGAATCCGATATTTTTCCTAATTGTCGAATTTATAATAAGCAGACTATTAATTTTGTTTTGTATCTACCTCCTCAAATCCAAGGTTTGTCAACTTTTGCTCTCCTAGTGTCATCGGTTGTTTCACGTCGTTTGGCGCGCTTGAAGTTTGTTTTCTGAATTTCTGATATATTTAGGTATTTATTTCAATATATTTTGAGTTAATATGAAACGTTGGTTTACTATGGGACATAAGAAGTGCGTTCTTTGTGGAGAAACTCGAGAATTGAGTGAAATATCGTATCACTGATATGTTTCCATTTCCGCGCGCTTCTTGTCTAATTTGATAGTTCATGTTGGGGACAAAATTTGCTTACTGAAAATGACATCTATGTTCATTACTCGGAGCACATACAAATATTTCACTCTTATCGATTATACGACGCATTAAAAAAAATTGAACATAACATTTACCCTTGTCGGCTGAACAATATAAGACGCTGAGAATTTGTCCACAATTTATGTCACCATAAAACGATTTTTCCAACGACAGAAAAAAAAACAACAACAGCAATCGATAAAGGTGCCCATACCCGGCACGACTTTGAATTAATTAATCAGATAGCTGTTTTATTTATGCTCATTCGAACAGGAATTACAACTTTTTCATCGTATGTTGTCCAACATGTAAACCGTAAATTATACACCTTTTACCGGCACAATTATTCCACCAGGCTCTTTCATTTCCACGTCTAGGAATTTCCACGTACATTTTCGCATTTTCGTTCTTAAAATAACCGACCATTTCGTCGTATTTCTTACGAAAATGTAGGCTCTGTCATTTGGTTTTATAGGATGTAATTTAGAATAAGTCAACGTCCTTAGAAGGATCTAGAATTCCCTCGAAAGGGTAATCGTTTCGGTTCACACAAATATTAGGCCAATTGAAAAGTCCCCGGTATGATGCACAGATGGCGGTGCTAGTATTAAATCCATATGTTTTTTAGTTAGTTCCAACCTTCAAAAGATACGTGTCAAAATTTGACAGCAGTCCGACCATTAGTTTGTGAGATATTGCGTTGTGAGTATAGATACTTTTGTTATTTGAAAAAAGATGGAAAAAAGAATTTCGTGTGCTGATGAAATATTGCTTTTTGAAGAGAAAAAATACAGTTGAAGCAAAATCTTGGCTTGATGAAGAGTTTCCGAGGTCTACACCAGGAAAATCAACCATCATTGATTGGTATGCTAAGTTTAAACGTGGTGAAATGAGCACCGAAGATGGCTAACGCAGTGGACGCCCAAAAAGGCTGTCACCGACGGAAAAATCAGAAAAATTTACAAAATAATTTTGAATAACCGTAAAGTGAAGTAGATCGAGATAGCAGACATTGTGAAGATATCATCTGAACGTGTACATCATATCATTCACAAATATTTGTGCATGAGAAAGTTGTGTGCAAAATGGGTACCGCGAGAGCTCACAATCGATCAAAAGCAACAACGATTCAATGATTCTGAGCAGTGTTTGAAGCTGTTTAAGTGCAATAAAACTGAATTTTTGAGTCGATATGTGACAATGGATGAAACATGGCTCCATTATTTCACTCCGGAGTCCAATTGACAGTCAGCTGAGTGGACTGCACACGATGAACCGAATCCAAAGCGAGGAAAATACAACAGTCAGCTGGCAAGGTTATGGCATTGGTATTCTGGGATGCGCAAGGTATAATATTCATTGATTACCTCCAAAAGGGCCAGACCATCAACAGCGATTATTATATAGCGTTATTGGATCGTTTATATAATGAAATGGTTAATAAACGGCCCCATTTGAAGAAAAAAATGTGTTGTTTTATCAAGACAATGCGCCGTGAGACAAATCAATGAAAACAATGGCAAAATTGCATGAATTGGGTTTCGAATTGCTTCTGCATCCACCGTATTCGCCAGATCTGGCCCCCAGCGACTTCTTCCTGTTCTCAGACCTCAAAAGAATGCTCGCTGGAAAGAAATTCAGCGCCAATGAAGAAGTAATCGCCGAAATTGAGGCCTATTTTGAAGCGAAAGACAAATCGTACCACCAAAATGTTATCGAAGAGTTGGAAGATCGCTATAACCGCTGTATCGCCCTCGAAGGCAACTATGCTGAATAATAAAATCGAATTTGCCAAAAAAATGAGTATTACAAATGGTAAACCGTTTCAATTGGCCTGTTACAAATAATATAATAACAATGTGTTTGGCTTTCGTAACAAACGCAGCGTCTGGCAGGTTGAGTATCTGGATTGGTGAACCTTCAGTTATACAAATGTACCTTTCCAACAGACTAAATCAGATCGATATTCCATAAGTAGATTTTTTTCTGATGAAACCACCCTAATTTTCGATAGAACACGTGAACAGAGACGTTCAAACTCGTGTCTTGAAATTCCAAACTATTAATCTTCGGTCTCTCTTACACGTAAATGAAGAAGGAAATGACGCTTCTGTTGGATCCAAATTACAGGTTCCTTTCCGGGGACGACATTCAATTATTTAGGAAACGTCAAAATGACATGCCATCCGCTAGACAGTGTGATTATATTGGTTGAAAGGCAGCTCCTGAGCTGGGCGTGCGAGCTGACACGAAAGCTGTTCGCTGAAATTAAATCTGAAGGTTGTTGTTGAAGTCGAAATCGATCTTGAGAGGGGGGCTACTTAGTAGGAAAATCGGGGGATTGCACTCGACGATTTTCCGTTTTCACGCCACTTTATTCGATTTTCAACTGGGGATTTTAAAGGGTGTTTTTTTTAGAGCTATAGAACTTTAAATTGCATAATAAAACAACGATGGATTATTCGATTGACATGAATTTTATTTATCCGCAAGATAATTTTGTGGCATTACATTTTAAATATGATTTCTGGCATATGACCGCCACGGCTAGCTCGGATGTAGTCCAATCTGGACGTCCAATTTTCGATGACTTTTTTCAACATTTGTGGCCGTATATCGGCAATAACACGGCGAATGTTGTCTTCCAAATGGTCAAGGGTTTGTGGCTTATCCGCATAGACCAATGACTCAACATAGCCCCACAGAAAGTAGTCTAGCGGTGTTAAATCACAAGATCTTGGAGGCCAATTCACAGGTCCAAAACGTGAAATTAGGCGGTCACCAAACGTGTCTTTCAATAAATCGATTGTGGCACGAGCTGTGTGACATGTTGCGCCGTCTTGTTGAAACCACAGCTCCTGGACATCATGGTTGTTCAATTCAGGAATGAAAAAGTTAGTAATCATGGCTCTATACCAATCACCATTGACTGTAACGTTCTGTCCATCGTCGTGTTTGAAAAAGTACGGACCAATGATTCCACCAGCCCATAAAGCGCACCAAACAGTCAGTTTTTCTGGATGCAACGGTGTTTCGACATACACTTAAGGATTAGCTTCACTCCAAATGCGGCAGTTTTGTTTGTTGACGAAGCCATTCAACCAGAAGTGCGCTTCATCGCTAAACAAAATAAAATGGACGTAGTGCACGATACGTATTCCGCACAGAACCATTATTTTCGAAATAAAATTGCACTATTTGCAAGCGTTGTTCAGGCGTGAGTCTATTCATGATGAACAGTAATGCCATCTTAAAGTTATATACCTCGAAAAAAAACACACGTTAGAAACCATTTGTAATTCAACATTGAGAGGTAATTGAGACGAGGGAAATAAAATCTGAGTTTTAATTTAGTGTTTCCTAGAATAGTAAATAATGTAGTTCATGCAAAATAATTCGATTCCAATATTCTTGTCGTAAATAGGTAATTTTTTTTAAGCAGTTAAACAACTCCAAGCAGAGCGTAGACAATCTAAAAAAAAACGCCAGTATCCCAATCAGCACCGCCGAAAGCGTCTAAGAGATCGGCGAGTAGATCCGTCTGTAAAATTAAATTTTCATCTCAACCATGTCCCGTCCAGAACAGCCGAAACCGCAAAAATTCTCGGTAGTAATAACTAAAGACGCGCTCTATTCTCTTTTTCGTCGCTGGCAGCCGACCGTGGAACGTGGAAGAGACATTGTTTTACACGTTTCGAAATTAGTCTCGACTTAATCTATCGTGTATCATTCGCTCGGAGAATGTGATTAATTTTAACCGGCCAGCGCTGTTAAAAAACTACGGGACGGTCAGAATGTGACCCTACCCTCTCCTTCTAGCAGAGGCACACTCACATCCTAAGCGTCTCGGAGAGAATGGGCCCAGGTCCCAGTGTCGGCTCTGCTCTTCTCACATTCTGAACGATAACAGGTATTTTCGAGATCAAAGGTGCCGCTCTGGCCTCCGGCGACGGTTCACACTAATTGGAGAGTGGAGATGGTCAAAGAAGCCGATGGAATCAAATATTGAGCGCTTAGAAGGTAATTGAGTGACCGACAACTTTATATTATGCAGTAACACACACGTAGGTATTTTTGATCCGCGTGCTTTGGCTGGGACTGGTTTGGGTAGTCGGATTTTCGGGCGTCGAGGGTTTAGGTTAGGTTGGTAGCGCTGGGAATAGGGAAACAAGGGGATTTGGAAGGGTTAGGTGGGTTTGAAGATGGTCGAGTGGGGTGTCTCAAAGAAGGAAATTATGCGTAGATTTTAGGTATGTACTCATTATTTTTGTGGAACTGGGGGTTTTCGAGATTTATCTAAATATGTTTTAGGTTATTCTGCTACACTGTCAACGAAAATTATATGGTCAAAAAATCCACAACTATTGTTAGGAACGCCTCAATCAGTTCGAATTAAAAAAATATTCTAGATAAAAAAATTATTTGGAGAAAACACTTATAATCGCATTAAAAGTGATGAATATTAATTGAATAGAAGTATAGTGGACAAGTTTTGGAAATAACTCTAAAAATGAATTTTGAACTGTGCTTTAAGTGATATCTTATGCATTCAAGAGAGGATATTTGTTTTTGACTACTCAAAGGTATTTTTGTTAGGACAGTTGAATTTAGATGTGACTCACTATCTTTTCATTTTCGTCTTCTTAATGTCATACCTATTGATTATATGTATATACATTATATTATACATTGAATATAAATAAAAATGAGCCAACATTTCGTTGTCCTATTTTTTAGGATGATTTCGATATTGTTTTTTCCTGCATATTAATTTCTTTTCTTCAAAATGACTTCGTAGATTCCTGTTTCAATATAAAGAATCTTCAAATAATAAACATACATACTTTGTTTTAGTTTAATTAGACCTAGTTCTAAGACTTTTGAATATCGAAAAAAAGCATAATCTGCACACTTAGGTATATTGCCAGAACTGAAAACATGGTTTTCACACTGAACCAAAAGTGTTCATTAATTCAATGGAAAAGTTCATTGTATTAATGAGTCCAATTATCATTTTTCAACCGATGAACAAATTTGTTACAATCGAAAGTAGTTCATCATATTAATGATTTTTTTTCATTGTTTCAAGGAACAACATCAAACCAATGAAATGTTCAATATTACAATGTTTAGTTCATTATTTGACTGGTTGTACTTTGTATCGAATCAATAATGTACTACAGTTCATTGAAATTGTCTGAAGCACTTAATGTTGTTCGATATTAAACATCAAGAATCGTCATATTGATGAATTTTCATGATTTTGATGACAAAGTGCATTGTATCAATGAAACCAAGTTGATGATTGTCATTCATTGATCTAATGAACAAATTTTTTCAATGCAGTAAGTACAAACCTATTGATGTTGGGTGTCTCAAAAAAGGAAATTTTGCACACATCTCAAATATCTACCTTTAGTTTGTATAAATCCTTCAATATCCGAAAAATTCGATCGAAACCAATCGGAAGAAATGATAAACCTGCTCTTGCGCTTCAAATGAAATCAATTATCGAAACGACTGCGATCCTAAGCAAGATTTCAAGTTTAATGCGCAGCAAAAGCCACAGACCAACAATATAATAAATTCCAATTCGCGAGCCGATTGCAGACGAGAGTACCGGCAACGTCGCCGCAATAAGTTAATACTCGTGTGGACGTTTTTTAATAAGAGAACGATCTATGACTTTATCTCCGGGCAATTTACAAAAACACTAGTTTCAACATTATGTAGTCTAATCTCAACTATCAATCTTCTACTTACCAGCAGTACTGACGATCGAGTTGATTGAGTATATGTAGATCCCTATCTATTCCATAATTTGTAGTCAATAATGGTTTAACCGGTGCGTTTGCTACGAACAGTGTGTGGAACACCTGGGGGCTTTGTTAATGAATATTCCCTTCAATTTTGTTTGTAGAAAAAATCGCGGGTCACCTTTGAATTATGTTTTCTGCTTTTGAGTGTCTTAGATGATGAGGTTCGAGTCACTGATGACGAATCCGTCCTCGAATTCAAATTGTTTGGGTTCGTCCGGCCGAATACATAATAACTCTCGAACGGAACGACCTAGAAACTTGAAATGCGCAGTGTATGTAGGTTCGGATCTTGAATTAACAAATAATGAGAAAAGCATTGATGTGAAGTTCAGAACTTTAGAGCGCTCATTCATTCATACGTCAATTGCGCCTTTGAAAAGCACATAAAATGTTAATTCTGCTTTCTCTATCACCTGATCGAAATGGCATTCTTTGTGTTCTTATGAAATAACAATTTAGAGCCCCTACTGAGGATTCATCAAGCCAAGTAGCTTGACATTTTAACCAACAACTTGACTGGAAAATCAAGCTCGTGAAGAATTACCTACTTGTGCTTGACTTGATTTTGGACATTTATTGCTTGACTTCATATCAAGCTACTTGCTATTACTTGAGCTTGATATGCACACGTCTCACGGCATATATTTCTGCAATCTCGTGCGCGCTTACACTAAATAAGAGGATTCCTCGAGCGTCGAGAGAATAAAGCATTCACCAGTGTGACTTTATTAGTAGTTTTGTATTGGTAGATTTTAGTAGTTTCAGATATAACTTTCCAAACTTGACCAAAATGGCCAAGGATTTTTATCAATGCCAGCATCTTCAGCTCCTGTTGAAAGACAATTTTCCAGAGCTGCTCTTACAGGTACAAAAACCCGCATTAGGTTAGGCGACAAATCTATAAGATGCCTCATGTGTCTTAGATCCTGAATGGAAAATTATGAAATAAAACAAAGCCTGGAGGTTTCTCAATATCAAGAAAATTAATTTTTTATTTTGTTATGATTTATAGTGATTCAAATTATGTTTCTATTTAAAAAAAACAAGATATTTTCGGTTCTTTTATGCAATAAGTTTAATAAATAAATGTGTTTTTTGCAAGGTTCCTTCTCATTTCATAATTTTTTTATTGAAGTGACACTACACAATAAAACTGCTAAAAATCAAGTAGCTTGATATAATTCAAGTATTTGATAAATAAATACTTGACTCGAAATTGAAAAACTACTACTTGACTTGAGCTTGACTTGAAATCAAGTCAAGCTCCAGCCAAGTAGCTTGAAAATCAAGCCAAGCCGTGAATCCCTACTTGAGCGGCGGGGTTTCGAATTAACTATTCACTTCGAGTTACAGAGGTAATTTTTGAGGGTATTCGACTTATAGAAGAAAAAATGGTAAAACATAATCGTAAAATGATTTTCAGTTATGCATGGTTATATTTTCGACTCAGACAGGTTTTTTCAAGGGAATTGAAAATATTTCGAGTTCCAGAGTCGACTGTATATGTTCGCCAAGTGTCTAACTGGCGCACAAATGCACAAGCGCTCAAAAACTCGCGATTGCAACGAAGATTCAACCTTAACAACAAACAACACAAGCGGTAGTCTCGAAGATCGCTCCCATAAAATCAGCCACCGAAACTACGTCCTGTAGATACCGTCGGCGGCTCCTTTGCTGGTCATCGAACACCTCTCAGACGTTCTGTGGTAGCGACAAGGCCATCTCGGAATAATAATATAAGTTTCGTATTATTCAAACGAGTTCGGCTCCTTCTAGTAGAGAGAGAATGATCAGCGTGGCTCGTTATTATAAAGTTACGGGGTTCAGGTGTGCCTCAACCCGGTAATTATAAAGTGCTTAGACGTGTTCTGACACCTCTGTCGTGCAGATAAAACGTGGAAAAAGCAGGGTTTTCTTTTTAGGATCGATAAGGGGTCGTTAAGATACGGCGAGGGTGGTTGAGGGTTTGAGTATTCAATTTGAGGCAAAGGATAAGGGTTGAGGGTGAATGTGGAAAGTTTTTGGGCGATGGTAGAGGTAGTTAAGACGTATAGTAGTGAGTTTTCTTTGCTTGTCTCGTTATGGCAACAATAAGGTTTAATAGTGTAATAACATATTAGGACTTTATTATTTCATAGAAGAAAATTTGATAAGTTTTGCTGAAGGATGAATGACGGAGGGTATGTTTTATGTCCTGTAGATTCTGCAAACGTAACAAACTACAGTGAAAACCATAATTTCTTGAACCATTCGTACTTAACTGGCAATAGCAAATTTCAAATACTAAAATTTTACTCAATACATCCAGAGCCTCTACAGTAAAAAGGAATTCAAAGATTAGTTTTTGCTTTCGAAAGGGTTCGAATGGTTTCGAGGGTTCAACCTCTGCAATAACTTCGAATTTCTTTCCATGGATCATTTTTTGAGGTCTGCAAAAAGCTGGAGAATATACTGGTCAAGAAACGTCACTCAACGTTCAATATCTTGATCCAGACAACTCTTTGTTCTGAAATTTTGAATGGCATTAGGGATTCTCGGCTTGGATTGATTTTCAAGCTACTTGGCTTGACTTGATTTCAAGTCAAGCTCAAGTCAAGTAGTAGTTTTTCAATCTCGAGTCAAGTCAAGTATTTATTCATCAAGTACTTGAATCATATCAAGCTACTTGATTTTCAGCATCGTGTATAGTGTCACATCAATAAAAAAATGATGAAATGAGGAAGAACCTTGCAAAAAACACTTTTTTTATCGAACTTATTATATAAAAGAACCGAAATTCGAAATTGTTTGAAATAGAAGCATAAATTAAATCACTATAAATCATAACAAAATGAAAAATAATAAAAAATCAACTTTCTCAATATTGGAAAATCTCCAGGCTTTGTTTGATTGCATAATTTTCCATCCAGGATCTAAAACACATGATGCCTCTTACAGATTTGTCGCCTAACCTATTGCAGGTTTTTGTAACTGTAAAAGCAGCTCTGGTAAATTGTCTTTCAACAGGAGCTGAAGATACTGTCGTTGATAAAAAATCCTTGGTCATTTTGGCCAAGTTTGGAAAGATATTTCTGCAACTACCAAAATCTACCAATAGATTTCTTAGAAATGTGAGAAAACTACTAATAAAGTCACACTGGCGAATGATTCAGTCTCTCGGCGCTCGAGGAATCCTCTCATTCAGTCTAAGCGCGCAAAAGATTGCAGAAATATATGCCGTGCGACGCGTGCATATCAAGCTCAAGTAATATCAAGTAGCTTGATATCAAGTCAAGCAAAAAATATCTAAAGTCAAGTCAAGCTGAAGTATTTAATTTTTCACGAGCTTGATTTTCAAGTCGAGTAGTTGGTTTAAATATCAAGCAACTTGTCTTGATGAATCCCTATTTATACGATATAAATTTCATTTTCTAAATACAGAATGTTGACAAAAACACCAAATGATGAAAAAAATAATAGATAAAAATTTTATGGCACTTTGAGGAGACTGCGATACAGAACACGAATTCTGCCTGTAGTATTCATTGTTTTTCTCTCGATTGTTTCAATTGATCTCAAAACAAGCAAAGAAATTGTACATACTTCAAATGTTCGAATAAATTTGAAAAAATAGAAACAATAATAAACAACAAACAAAAACAATAAAAACCAAAAACACCTCGATAAAATCTAACAATAGGAGAACCCAGAGCACGATTCCTCCTTACCCAGGACCGGACCAAAACATCCTTCCGGGGGCCCCCCTTTCACCATCTCCTGCACCACAAGGCTCCGTGTGAGGTCTGATAGAGTTTTAATCGAATCGAGAGAGGAGTCGGCGATCGCCACACAAAGGACAAAGACTAGATGCTCGAAGCACAGGTACCTAACATGGTGTATAATACTAATATTCATTTATCACAGTAAATTATTGTATACGAGGAGGCGTAGACCGACACGAATAAAGTGCTCGGGTAAATGCGTGTGACTGGTCCGCGAAGCGTCCACAATGAGGATGGTTTCGGACCATCCGGGATCGATTAATTGATTACCTGCGTTCGATCCGCGCCGATCTAGGCGTAAATGACCGCGTCGAATGGGCAAAAGGACGCCGAAATGACGGGGGAAGAATCGGGGACCACGAACGGTCCCTGGGGAACCCCGGAGAGTTGGTGAGGTGGGTGGTGGAGGATGCAGGTCTGGACTGAGTGGGTAAGGAAGTGTTGTTACGGGATAACGAAGGTAGAGAAACCTTTGTGACCATTTTTCGAGCGCTCGTTCCCCGAACTGATTTTGTTTTTCTATTTTTTTACAAAACTGCAGATTCGATTGAAATGAAATTCAGCATATGGATGTAGAATGGCCTTTTCTAACTCCGTGTAAAATTTCATATTGATTGCTCACACAGAACCAGAGAAAATTCAGGAAGATTATCGAAAAAAATTACCCAATATTTCCGTTACCACAAAACCGACAGAGTTGAGATTTTGGGTGTTGATTTCAAATAGCAATTTGAAGCCCCATGCAAAATTTCAAGCTGATCACATGACCAGAACCATAGAGCGAAGGTAGAGTAAGTATAGTTTCAAAATTATTGGTGAGTTATTTTTTGTTACCATGCGTTTATTTCAGTTGTTTGTAATCTCTTGGTCATTGAATGATTATATTCTTGAATCGATTTTGGAGCATTGGCATATCTTTCACGTGAAACCAAAGAAATATGTCTAAAGGTGTTAAATCTCAAGATCTCGGAGTCCAATAGAGAACACCTCTTCGAGAATCAACAAGGCCAGAAATCTGCCTAGATAGTAAGCTATTCAAAATGAAACTTCTCATTAGAAAAACCCTATGAAACATTTAATGAGCTCTTCAACTGAATTCATCAATCGTTCATGTTCTAGGAAAATTTCGATTCTAAAGAGAAATGGAATATTATTGAAGATACTGATTTTAATGAACTTTTTTGTGCTATTTTAGATGCAATCCTAACAGGTTTGAATTACAAAACTTTGATTAAGCTAGAGATTTTCCACTCTACAATTATATGTTACTCTTTTGTTTCAAATGTTCACATTTTGCCTCCAAAAAAATTATATTTTTGGTGGGTTTTTGTTTCTTGCGTATACACGTTTAATTTGCAGACTCAACCATTTGGTTTTTGTTCTATTCAAGTTTGAATGAATGTAGAAACAAGTTCTCCGACGGACTTGAAAATATTATTTCATATTCAGTACATTACAATACACATGAAATAGGCTGAATTCTGGAAAATACCTTTAGTTTTTCAATTGATACAGTCTTTACAGTACCCAACTACAATAAATTTCACAAAATCCATCTAGCTGCATTGAAATTGCTCTGCTTTTTGTATTTGAAAAGAATTCCTGTCATTAATGTATGAAATAATGATTTGGCGAACTCAAAATTCATCAAAATATTCGAATCCATTGTTCTGGAATAGAATGCCGCAGAGTTAGTTCAACAACCTTTCACGGGAGTTAAAAAAGTTTTGGAAACACCCTAAAATTGTCAGAGTACAATAAAACTTGCGTGATCTTATTAGGTACTTTTTGTATCCACACATTTTTAACTCTTGTGAATTCAACCCCTTATTCTCGTAGGTCATCGCTCAATCAAAAAGACCATGTGAAATTTTCTGGTCTCAATAATTTTCTCAACCTAATAATCATCCATTGTCGACAGCAGGTTTTGAAAAGTCAAAGCGTACCATTCAAACATGACTCTACGCAGCAGTTGAGGATAGAAATCTTAATTCACCATGAAGTCAGCCCAAGACCTACCACGTACACACACAAAAGATCGTGGTCTATAGAAAATTTTTAAGCATATTAAGGTTTAAGGAACTCGACGATTAGTGTGTCGATTCACATGGCCTACAAAGCTATAACAAGTTTTGTACCGACTAAAGTCCGAGATTAGAGGATTTCAAAATCTTGGATGCAAATCTTTGAGGGTACATAGAATATTTGGTAACAAATGACAATAACATCATATAATTTCCTTGTTTCTATAATATGAATTCCTTTATATGCGAAACTTGCGTAGCTCTCAGTTAATCATGTCGAAAAATTGCAAACACCACTCAAGATCACTTCAACATTAGGCACAATCGATCAGAACCATGACCTCTAAAGCATGATGTTTAATAACTTTGTCATACTTATATCGTCCAATGTGAAAAAAGCTTGACAGCTTTATTTGCAAATTAAATAGGTGTTATTTATGTAGCTAGCAATTTTTTCTTGCAACTTTTACCACATAAGTACCTACAGTACGGCATAATTATTCATGCTCTTTTGATCGATTGTGCTGAAGTGATTGTGCTTATAGATTATGTGTAAATTTTATGCAATTTATGTAGTTTGCTTGATTATAAATCAATTGCGTTTAGCTCTTCAGTTTTTCAATAAATTCTCGTCCAACGAGCTTAAGAATCAGGAAAAAATTAGACGCATTTAGTTTGTGAAGCTTGCACAAACATTTTTTAACATATATCTCGAATTTTAGGTTTATGTTATTCATGTGGAAGCCAGTTGCATTTTTTGTTAAATTATTTCGTTAATACACCTCTTTTTCATAACCCATCAACCAAAAATCAGCGGTAGAATTACCTAGGTAGATGTTATATATTGTGCAGTTGTGATTGTGATTAAAATGATTGTGCTAGTTTAATAGGTCTAATGATAATAACTTTCTGGTGGTGAAGACTAGATTGTCTTTAAGAAGTTTGAATATTCGCCATATATGTATTGTTCAATATGGAAAAAAGGTTGATAGCATTATTTCCAAATCAAGTAGGTATTATTTATGTATAGCTAGCAATTTTTTTTGCGAACTCTTACTACATAGGCATCTTGAGTACGACGTAATAACTCATACAGTTTTGATTGATTGTATTTAAGTGATTGTGCTTATAGATTAGGTGTAAATTTTGTGTAATTTATGTAATTTGCTCAATTATAAATGGAGTGCGTTTAGCTCTTCAATTTTTCGCTAAATTTTAGCGAAACGAGCTTGAAAATTAGGTGAAAAATTGTTGTATTCAGTTGATGAAGCTAGCACAATCATTTTCACACATATATCTCAAATTTGGAACGTGGAATGTGGAAAGCCAGTTGCATTTTCTGGTAAACTTGTTCGGTAATACACCTCTTTTTTACAACATATCAATCAAAAATCAGCGGTAGAATTGGGTAAGTGTTATATTGTATAGTTATGATTGTGCTAGCTAAATAGTCTTTGGAAACGTTTCTTCGTATCTACAGTGTAAACATTCTGGTGTTGAAGACTAAAACGTCCTTCAAGAAGTTTGAATCTGAAGCATATTCAGTTTGATAACTAACCAACTGCTCGATCATAGAATCTCACAGCATCTAATCGACATCAGAACACAGAATAACATAAAAATTCGAAACCTACCTGCGCTACTCTCCCCTTGACTGGAATCAAACGTCTTGGACGTCATCTGGAACAAGGCGTCCAGTGGCGTAGCACCAGGTTGCTTCCCTTGCGGCCTAGGCCTCTGCACCGTCGGCGAAACAATGTCAGGCGAACAACAATCGCTCGCCACACTAGACGATCTGTCGCTCGCGGTTTCGCTCGCGTAACTCGCGAATTCCGGTCTTAAGAGCGCCAACTTCTGCACCGTCAAGTGTCTGTGGAAGGCGTCTAGACGCTGTTGGGCGTCGAGGTCGGGATCTATATCCCAGGGGCGCACTATCCTCGTCGGCGCCGTTTTGGCCGGTTTGTGGTTCAGAATGTCCATTATAGAGAAACTTTTAACGCCACTGTTTGAGTGTTCATCAACTTCCATGGTAGGAGAGATCTGCCGGTCTGGCTGTGCCATTTTCAGCTTCTTCAAGGGTTTGAAGTAGTCCTCGGACTCGGGTTCTGGACACCTGCAGTCCTTCGGACTTCTGTCTTCGTTGTCGGTTTCGTTGAAGTGGGAGGAAGAGTTGTTTATAGGACTTGGACATCCAACACTGATCTCATCGTCCGACGCGTATTTGGAACAGTCTTGAACTTCGGGTTTTTCAGGGGTGGCAGACCTGGAGGACATAGGACTGTCGTATTTGGTCAGGTAGGCCATCTCGCTGTCGCTTTTGTTAGAACACTCAATTTCCTGCATCTTGAGGTAACGGTACAACGTCCACAACATGAAAACTGTCCTAGAGGTGTCTCATTTCACAGCCGTCAAAGTTACAAATCGATCGCAGCACTTGGAGCACACATACGCGAGCTTAACACTTGCACCTCCCTATCTTCGACGGATCTAGACGCGAGTGAATGTCTACAGAAAGGTGCAAGCTCGCACATACCCGAACCACGCCTACCTGTCAAGCTCAACCTCCAATCAGAGCTTCGCCGGAAATAGCAGTTTCTTTGAGGCGATGCCGCTTCGGAGCGCCATTGGAGAGGGGGCGGGGTTTGGGTACGGCCACGCCCACCAATCATCTGTCTAATTTGTACCCACTCGGGTCTTGGCGATCATTTGTTCCAGGGAATAAATGGGATTTTGTTTAGGGGATAGATTTAGCATGTCCTCACTTTGAATTATTTCGTTTTACGAGTGTTCCTATTCCGTCGACTTCTTTATTGCTACGTATAAATCTGGATTATTTTATGGGTCGAAGTTCCATCTCGGATTCCGGATTTAGCACGGCTGGGTGAGGACGTTGCTGTGATTAGGTCGACGGGAAAATGTTGGAAAAGTCGATTTGATTTTCGGGGATACGATAGGATAGGGTTTTATTGCTCTTTCGTTCGTTCGTTCTGACGTCACATCACTTAACCTCCAAGTTACTTCATCATCATAAATAATTATAAATTCCCAAATATCAAGGTTGTATATTTTTTCTTGGAAAATTTCACGGTATACCAAAAACCACAAAAAGAACTTCCTACTCATATGTACCTAGTTTATTGATAACCCACGCAAATACATTCCGTTGACATTGCATTGAAGATAAGTACCCAAATGTGTTAATTACATGTAAAGGTGTTTTTTTTTAGAGCTATAGAACTTTAAATTTCAATAAAACAACGATGGTTTATTAGATTGACATGAATTTTATTTATCCGCAAGATAATCTTGTGGCATTACATTTTAAATATGATTTCTGGCATATGACCGCCACGGCTGGCTCGGATGTATTCCAATCTGGACGTCCAATTTTCGATGACTTTTTCCAACATTTGTGGTCGTATATCGGCAATAACACGGTGAATGTTGTCTTCCAAATGGTCAAGGGTTTGTGGCTTATCCGCATAGACCAATGACTTTACATAGCCCCACAGAAAGTAGACTAGCGGTGTTAAATCACAAGATCTTGGAGGCCAATTCACAGGTCCGAAACGTGAAATTAGGCGGTCACTAAACGTGTCTTTCAAGAAATCGATTGTGGCACGAGCTGTGTGACATGTTGCGCCGTTTTGTTGGAACCACAGCTCCTGGACAGGATGGTTGTTCAATTCAGGAATGAAAAAGTTAGTAATCATGGCTCTATAACGATCACCATTGACTGTAACGTTCTGGCCATCATCGATTTTGAAGAAGTACGTACCAATGATTCCACCATCCCATAAAGCGCACCAAACAGTCAGTTTTTCTGGATGTAACGGTGTTTCGACATACACTTGAGGATTAGCTCCACTCCAAATGCGGCTGTTTTGTTTGTTGACGTAGCCATTCAACCAGAAGTGCACTTCATCGCTAAACAAAATAAAATGGACGTAGTGCGCGATACGTATTCCGCACAGAACCATTATTTTCGAAATAAAATTGCACTATTTGCAAGCGTTGTTCAGACGTGAGTCTATTCATGTTGAATTGCCAAACCAAACTGAAAATGAATCACTTGGCAGCTGTTAAATCGGTCGCCATCTTGAACAGTAATGCCAACTTAAAGTTGAAAAACACCCGTTAGTTTGCTGCCTAGTAAAACAAATAACTGATTACTGACTAGCCCCCAGACTGGCTGATTGTCAAAATTTGGCTCAAAATTTGCAATTTTCAGTTATTTCGGCCTTCTTCATCAAAGCAGAGGAAATTAATTAAATCGAAAATTTTGTAACGAAATAATCCACTTGATATACTTCCTTCCAATGAAGATATCGAAACCATACTGACCAATATAATCAGGTAATGGCTCATTTATGTTTATACACACATAAATAAAAAAAACCACCCCAACGCGGTAATTTAATTAACCATATTCATAAGAAGATTAATATTTTACGACACCTATATTCCTATATATCATACCCCTGAGGGACGCCCCACCCCCTATACAAGGGTTTTACATGGTACAGAAGCGTTGTTTTCTGAAAGACATGTACGATAAGGTGAGGTAGATTGATTGCCACCATAGCCTGGCCCAAAGGTGTTACCTCTTCGGGGGTTGTTCGCATAACTCACCCTTAGCAGATGCTAGATACATCGGGGAAGAATTTTTAGGATCTACAGGATGGACAGAGAAAATTATGTAATTACGACAGCCGGGGTTGTTATAAATAACTGGTCATAAGTTAAGGTTGTGATGTATGCGATGAAAATTAAGGGTGGTTTGTAAAGGGAAATTATTGTGTGAGCTAGATCAGGTTAATTATATAGTTGAGGTGTTTTCGATATAGAGACGTGAGACTATTTTAGAGAATTTAATTATGACTAGTTTTAACGCGTTAAAGTCAATTTCTTAATATTTCTGTGGTGTCTAGGTAGGAATTCATAACGCCAAATAGCTTGACATTTCAACCAACTACCTACTTGACTTTAAAATCAAGCTAGTGAAAAATTACATACTTGAGTTTGACTTGACTTGATTTTAGATATTTATTGCTTGACTTGATATCAAGCTACTTGATATTACTTGAGCTTGATATGCACGCTTCGCACGGCATATATTTATGCAATCTCGTGCATGCTTTGACTAAATAAGGAGATTCTCCGAGCGCCGAGAGACTGAAGCATTTTTCATTGTGATTTTATCACTAGTTTTCTCACATTTATATGAAATCTATTGGTATATTTTGGTATTTTCTCAAATATCTTTTCAAACTTGACCAAGATGGCCAAGGACTTTTATCAACGCCAGCATCTTCAGCTCCTGTTGAAAAACAATTTTCCAGAGCTGCTCTAACAATTACAAAAACCCGAAATAGGTTAGGCGACAAATCTACAAGATGCCTCATGTGTCTTAGGTCCTGGATGAAAAATTATGAAATCAAACAATGCGTGAAGGTTTCCCAATAATAAAAAAACTCTATTTTTATTATTTTTCATTCTGATATGATTTATAGTGATCTAATTTATTTTTCTATTCAAAAAAGTTGATATTTTTAGTTCTTTTATACAATAAGTTCAATGAATAAAAGTATTCTTTGGAAGGTTCCTTTTCATTTCATTATGAAATCAAACAAAGCCTGGAGGTTCCTCAATAGAAATCTCCAGGCTATGTTTGATTTTATAATTTTCATCCAGGATCTAAGACACATGAGGCATCTTATAGATTTGCCGCCTAACCTATTTCGGGTTTTTGTAACTGTAAAAGCAGCTCGGAAAAATTGTCTTTCAACAAGAGCTGAAGATGCTGGTGTTGATAAAAAATCCTTGATCATAATGCCAAGTTTGGAAAGATCTACCAATAGGTTTCATAGAAATGTGAGAAAACTACTAATAAAGTCACACTGGCGGATGCTTCAGTCTATCGGTGCTCGAAGAATCCATTTAGACTAAGCGCGCAAGAGATTGCAGAAATATATGCCGTGCGACACGTGTATATCAAGCTCAAGTAATATCAAGTAGCTTTATACCCAGTCAAGCAATAAATATCTAAAGTCAAGTCAAGCACAAGTATGTAATTTTTCACGAGCTTGATTTTCAAGTCAAGTAGTTGGTTAAAATGTCAAGCTATACAATAAAAGATGTGTAGATAAAATCTTAGTATCAGCAGAGGAAAAGTAAACGGAGCAAACTAAGCAACTACATCTTTCATTACCTCTTCAATCTTCCGTCGATCAATTGACCACATGTCGCATTCCAGACTCGAACCCAACAGATTTTTTCATCAAGCTCGTTACATCAACTCCCGCAAAAAGAACTGTATGATCTTTTGCTGGCTCTGTACCAACTCACAGCATCCATCAGGCCATACGTACTCAACTAATCTCAATCCCGGTAATGCCTTTTGAATCGTATTTTAATTCTCAGCGCGTCGTCAGCATCCTCTTCTTCGGAAACAAAGTCGAATCGACTAAACGACTTCCGCTACGTAAGATGCTCCCCCAATAATTAAACTTTTAACAAATAGTATTTTATCCGGACAGCTCCGTACTGGGAGAAATGAGGTTAATAAATTATCCTTGATCCCATTAGTCCCGTGTCGTCCTGGCTCAGATATGGGGACTGCCGACTGATGGGACTTTGATGATCGTGTTATTTTTCTCTTGAGGTTTCTGGTTGCCTCTTTTAGGTGTCTTCGAGTGGATTGGTGCGTTGACGGCGATAATATAGAAGTTCAATATGAGAGGAGATGGACAGATTCAATGTTTTCTTCTCAATAATGTGGGAGCTTATAGTAACAATTCCTTTTTCAACATCGCTAGGAGGGAAGGGAGATATACGTACGTGTGTTAGTATCTAATAGGGAAGAGGGCTAGGTATTCTCATATTTTTATTTTGGTACGACATACAGTTTTTTTTTATATTGCGTCGATACAGCAAATGTTCATTTTCTCAAGAACGATATCTAGTTACTGGTGGCCATAGAAAGAAAATGGTTATTTATCTGAGAATAGCTTTCTGCAAAAGTAATCTGTAGTTTGTTACATTTTCAGATGAATAAAAATGTATAACAATAAGAAATAATTTCTTTCATATTCTGTCTGCTAGACCACAAGTACCAAACATTTTTGAAAACAGTACTCATGCGATTGTGCTGAAATATTGCACTTATGATCACAGTTTCTCAACGGAGAATGTGTGCGAATTTTTTTTCTGTGGTTGCAGCATCACAACCATAGAAAAAAATTACTAGATTTTGACACAAAATGACCTGAATCTCCGCAAGTACCCTCTCGATTGTGAAAAAACTTTGCACTAGAGATCACAGTCCTTGAAAGGAGAGTTGTGCCAAATTTCATTTCTGTGGTTGCATCACAATCATAGAGAAAAATTACTCAATTTTGACACAAAATGACATGAATCTCCGCAAGTGCTCATACGATTGTGATGAAACTTTGCACCAGAGATCACAGTCCTCAAACGGAGAGTTGTGCCAAATTTCATTTCTATGGTTACATTACAACCATAGAAAAAAATACTTGATTTCGAAACAAAATGGCCTGAATCTCCGCAAGTATTTTTTTTTAATGGAACACCCCTATTTTGTCTCAATTTTCCGATTACTCTAGCTGAGCTGATTCCAAAAATGTATCACATGTTGATTCCAATTGGTACAGGGTGAAAAAAATACAATAGTTTTGTGTGTGCTCATAAAGAAACGCGTAACATTCTTTATTAGTTAAATTAACAATATTATCAAAAATACTTATTGTCTTGCAGCAATTGGTTTGAATATAACAACCTCTAGTTTGTTACATTTTTAGATTAATAAAAATGAGCTGTTTCAAAACATGTTTGGTACTTGTGGTCTAGCACACAGAATATGAATATATTTTTATTAATATTAATAAAAATGTATAAAAATATATTCATATTCTGTGTGCTAGACCACAAGTACCAAACATGTTTTGAAACAGCTCATTTTTATTAATCTAAAAATGTAACAAACTAGAGGTTGTTATATTCAAACCAATTGCTGCAAGACAGTAAGTATTTTTGATAATATTATTAATTTAACTGATAAAGAATGTTATGCGTTACTTTATGAGCACACACAAAATTATTGTATTTTTTTCACCCTGTACCAATTGGAATCAACATGTGATACATTTTTGGAATCAGCTCAGCTAGAGTAATCGGAAAATTGAGACAAAATGGGGGTGTTCCATTGAAAAAAATGACGGTGACGTAATTACTCGAAAGTAATTCACCCTGTATATTAGATTATTATTTTAAAATACGATAAATAAAAATAAAAAATAGACGTGTTTAAGGATTATTTCTTAAAATAGTCTGTTTAGCTAAAAATGAATTTGTTCCTAATTTACGGACACAGTGTATAACATTTCTCAAAAGAACAGCGAAAAACACCCCCACCTCCGAACCTGGGCCCTCCGTACGACCGGAAACGACGTCAATAAACCCAATCTCGAAAATCTCAATTAGCCAAGGGGCCAACAACGCTCATGCCCCGACTACACGTCACACTCTCTCCTGTACACAGTTCAATTAAGGCGCTCGCGGAGAAGGCACCCACGGTCTCTTCGGCGGCCAATTGGCCGGCCATATAAATAACGTTAGGGAAGAAGAAGAAGGTAGGGTCCGCCATAGGCGTGAGCTAAGTGTGAGGTCCATAGGGTCCGTATATAATTATCAAGACACCTTTGTATGCAGCTGCCACCATGATCGGGCTGGCTCTTGTGGTGGACAACGGAACGAAACGATGTATTTACCGCTCGCGCTATCGTTTTATGCGATGAGCGAATCGTTGGTCCTTCTAGCCGGATAGTGCTTCGCGATTTCGAGTGTTTGGGGTTTTTTTTTGAGATTTTTCAAGAATTTTTTTTTTTGGCGTCTGCTTTAGGAATAAGGATGTCATAGAATAAAATCGAATGGAATTAGGTCTTCCACATTGAAGGCCGTTTTTAAAATACTAAAATAGCATTTTCATTATCTTATTTCTCGAATTCAATTCAATGAAATTGATTCAAAATGTGTTAATTCTTATCGACTAGCACATGACTGCGAACGCCAATCAGGGCAATTTGACGTCATAGCACTGAAACGTTTAGGACATTGACAAACTAATCTTATCTAGAACTAGTTCATCTATGGTTTAGAACGTCAGATGATATAATCAAACCGACTTTACTGTCAATATCAGCTGATATTGGTTCAGTTTGACAGACCGTTAGCACGTGGTGATAATAGATAAACTAGTTAGTTTATTATCTATAGATATTTGAATTTTAATGAATTATAAGGTTTTCTGAGAAAGCGGTTACTAGGGATTCATCGAGTAGCTTGATATTTCAACCAACTACTTGACTTGAAAATCAAGCTCGTGAAAAATTACAAACTTTAGATTGACTTGAGAAACTGAAGCATTCGCCAGTGTGACTTTATTAGTAGTTTTTTCACATTTCTATCTTTTGTTAGAATTTGGTAGTTTCAGAAATATCTTTCCAAATTTGGCCAAAATGTCCAAGCATTTTTTATCAACGTCAGTCTCTTCAGCTCCTGTTGAAAAACAATTTTCCAGAGCTGCTCTTACGATTACAAAAACCCGCAATAGGTTAGGCGACAAATCTATAAGATACCTCACGTGTCTTAGATCCTGGATGGAAAATTATGAAATCAAACAAAGTTCCTCAATATGGAGAAACTTTATTTTTTTATTATTTTTTATTTTGTTATGATTTTAAGTGGTTTAATTTATGTTTCTATTTCAGAAAAGGTTATATTTTCGGTTCTTTTATACAATAAGTTCAATAAATAAAAGTGTTTTCTGCAACGTTTCTTCTCATTTCATCACTTTTTTATTGATGTGAAACTACACAATAAAACTGCTAAAAATCAAGTACATAGCTTGATATGATTCAAGTACGTGATAAATAAATACTTGACTTGACTTGAGATTGAAACACTCGAAAATCAAGCCAATCTGTGAATCCCTACTAAGAATGTTCACAAATGATAATAATACAGGACGAGCGCGTAAAAATCCAAACCTGACATTTGCTATCTATACGGTTGGTAGACCTTGATTCCGCTCTACCACAAAAGAACAAAGGACGATAAATAGCATCGCATACAAATCCATAAATGACAGATAAGATCTGATTGACCCTGTGATCGATATCAGCGCGAACTTATCAATTATTATTCGGTGTATACAGGGAAAAAAAAACAGCATTACCTAGTAACAAAGCGTATAAAACGACAAAATGGACAAGATTAGAACATTTACGATAATTGTACGGCGGCACTAATCCAATATAGATTACCCACTGATGTTACACGTGTATTTCTGATGGTTGTACACGTTATTAATTATCTCGCTTCTATGCGCCATGCGAACGGTTCGATTTTTCGATGATTGCGTGCGATAGGCCGAATTGTCTTTTAGGTAACTAGATATATTTGACCGATAAAAAGTAATCGTTTTGTTTCGGCCTCATTTTCTGATTCGATTGTTGATCAAGAATAGGGTATCCAATCCCGCACCAAAATATCAATGCTCCAAATACGCGGGATAAAAATTATCAATCCCGCGGATCCTCAAGAATGCGGGATTTGTTAACAATATATATATACTCTTTGTACTCAACCTATTTAACATGCTCATAGAAATGTCTTATGCTATTAAAAACATACCATAGTATAAAAAACTATTAATTCTTTATAAATTCAATAGCGATGCTGCGTCATATAATAAAATCAAATGAATTTAGGTTTTCCACATCAAAGGCCGTTTTTAAAATACAGAAATAGCATTTTCATTATCTTAATTTAATAAATATGATTTAAATTGTGTTAATTCTTATCAACTAGCACGTGACTGCGAACGCCAATCAGGGCAATTTGACGTCATATCACTGAAACGTTTAGGACATTGACAAACTAATCTTATCTAGAACTAGTTCATCTATGGTTTAGAACGTCAGATGATATATTCTTCTTCTTCTCAAATCACTTATTGGTGATTTAATGGGTTCGCATTTAGCATGTACCCAGATTGGTAGCTTACTCTGTGTTTGATTGATTTCTTATTTTCTCTGACTTTCCCACCCTCAAAAATCCAGAGAGAATAAAGGATAAGGTTGGGTTATTTTCATATGAGGAATCAAACATCCAATGTTAGTAGGTATCTACTGTATAAACAAGATTCTTTTATATCTTTCATTAATCTGTTGAATCCATTTTAAATTTCTATTTTACCTATTTTACAAATATTGCTTATATTTTAATATCTGAACATTCCAAAAATTCATTCAATATTTGAACTATATCAATGCTATCTGTAAAGATTACTTCATAAATATTAATGGGCCTTTGAATCTCAAACTTTTCGAGTTTTGTGTATAGTGTATTAATATTGTGTACATTCAGGTTACATTCAAAAAATACATGCACCAACGATCCAACTTTACCGCATTCACAATTGGGTGAGGAATTGATTTTGATCTTATATAAATGTTCTGGTGTCAAACAATGTCCTGATCGTAATCTCATCATAGTTGTAATGTGTTTTCTTATCAAATTATTTTTTAATAGTTTATATGGCTTATCAATTGTACATTTTTTATCCCGATTACGCATGTGAGTGTATATTCTTCCCTTATTTCTACCCCACTTTTGTAGTGTTCTGATCCAATTTTCCCTTATTTTATCCTTGATAATATTGTACATAAATTGTGGACCTCCCTTGTAGTTTAATAATTCACCGTATCTACCTTTATTTGCAAGATGATCTGCTTTATCGTTTCCTATTATTTCTGAATGACTCGGTATCCAAACTCCCTTTATGATCTTGTTATCATTACTTAAATCTGCCCATATCTGCTTAACCGTTGCTGTGATGGTATCTATTGATGAGTCTAACTTCCAATTTTTTAAAGTTAATAATGCACTTAATGAATCCGAGAAAATGACTGCTTTGGTAATATTTTGATTTTGAATTATTTCTAACGCTTTTCCAATTGCTAATAATTCCGCTGAATAAATTGACCAGTATGAAGGTAGTTTTCTGCTATATTCTAAAGGTAGAGACGGTGAGTATATTCCTATTCCTACACTTATATTACCGTTAATATTTTTTAATGAGGCATCAGTATAAAAACTCTGAAAATTTTCAAATTTATTCTCGCAATAATTTTTAAAATTAATCTTTGTAGTCAGATGATATAATCAAACCGACTTGACTGTCTATACTATATCAACTGATATTAGTTCAGTGTTCAGTTTGACAGACCGTTAGCACATGGTGATCATAGATAATCAATCAATCAATCAAACTTGTGTGGACTAATATACAAAATTGTAACTGGTTTACCGACAACAGGAATCTGTTGGAAAAGGAGTCTGCTGAAAAGTTGATTCGATTTTGAGTTTTAAATGCTCCTTCTGTTACAGCTATAGGCGAAAAATGTTTCACATGTAGGGTTGCCATATGTCACAGCTAAAGGCGAAATGATGATTGAATTTTTCTATCATCTGTTAGATTGTGCTATAATTCTTGAGGGTGTTGGCGACCACCTATATGTATGAGGTTGCTTGAATTAACTCTTGACTATTTTGAAGGCGGAAATTGAACAATTTTGGAATTAGTTGGGAGTGAGAACGATTTTTAGCCGCCTTCAAATTTAACAGTTGAGTTGAGTTTAGTTTTGGGTGGAGTGGAAGAGACCAATGTTGCTGATTCAATACATAAGTTCAATATTTCCACTGTTCTATAAAAAAGAAAATCATATAAATAACTATCCGGAATTCGTTTTAGGTTGACATGAAGCGCGCGGAAATGAAAACATATCAGTGGTACGATATTTCACTCAATTCGCGAGTTTCTGCACAAAGAACGTACTTCTTATGTCCCATAGTGAAACAACGTTTCATATTAACTCAAAATATATTGAAATAAATATCTAAATATATCAGAAATTCAGAAAACAAATTTCAAGCGCGCCAAACGACGTGAAACAATCGATGACACTAGGATACTAGGTAGATACGGAAAATAATAAATATTCTACTTATTATGAATTCGACAATTAGGAAAAATATCGGATTCCAAATATTCAAATCTACATATTTAATCGGGAATCACTCAAATAAATATATTTCATTCAATATAATATACATTCATAACGATATAGTAAACTTGTGGATTTGAAAATATATCACAATCCGACAACGTAATCTAACCATCTTGGGGACATGTAAATATTGCGTATACTTCTACAAAATCCAATCACTTATGAGAATTAAGACATGCATCCTCCACAACTTCCATAGGATTAACATCGAATTGTACCTCTCCAAGATCCTTCTATACAATCAAGAAACCACCAGACAACTCACAGAAACCTAACCAACAACCTCAAACCCTTAATTTGCGTAACAATAAAATCAACAAATAAACAAACATTCCCCACAATAAAAACCCCAAACACGGCGAAGAACAAACGGACCAATAAAACTTCCAAACTTGTGAAAATCCCGTTCACATCGGGACACAAAAAAAAAAAAAAATGGAAAAAATCCTGAAATCATTAAAATTCCTCCAGTTTATTGCACACTCATAGGTGGCCCCTAATACAGGGCCGTTTCTCCTCAATTTAGTTCGGGAATCTGTTTACGATGTGACAATTAGGTTATCCTGGGGCTAATGGTGCCGAAAAAGCCGACAAAGAGGCTGGTAGCCGGTAGGCAAGTTAACGAGAGGAGGCTGGGTTTCAATATTTGCGGGATTTCTTCGACTTCTTGGGATTTGGGATGGTTTTGGTTGAACGGACGGTGCTGTATATGCGCCAAATGTAACGAGGTTGTAAATATTGGACTGTTTTCGGTCGTCAAACATTTAGTAAGGTTTGTATAAACATACTGAAGGTTTTACTTGCCACTGGTCTTTGTTTCTGAGAAAATTCGGAAGTTTGGGGTATGTCAATATTGGAATTTGGTTGTGGGTTTTATAGGGGATATATTACATAGTCTGAAACATGATTTGACTGGATGAACATAGTCACAAAGCAGTATTTTAGCTAACTGAAAATCTAAAAAACATCAAATTATTTGCGATCTCAAGATACAATACGTTATTTTTCCAAAACGATTTTTTTCATATACATAAAGCACTTAAATTTTATAACCTCGTTTATGATTCATTGAAAACGTTTTCTCCAATTACTTTTAAAGAGATGGTAAAGCCGAAATAGTTGTTGAAATGAAGCTTCCTCATAAATTTTGGAATAAGCTTGGAATATATAGAGAAATTAAGAGTTCCTCTATGAAAATATTGTATATTTTGATTGATTGATCCGATTACGAGGCTGCTATTTTTCCAGGAAGTGAGCTACGCCCTTGAAACCTCAGTATGTTTTAGATTGTAACTTGATATTCGAAAAACGTGTTTATTTGAGGGGTCTGTGACGAATATTTCAGGAGATATAACGATTTTTGTAGGCTAATTCAATTTTTTGATTAGCCGAATTTCGATCTCAGCTGAAAAATTATTTTTCCAAAATTTTTCGTAAAATTTTCCATACCCAACCCTTAGAAAATTGAAAAAAAATAAAAGTTCCTTCATGGGACTATTGTATCATTTTATTGATTGACTCGACTACGTAGATCACGAAAATGCTTGTAGTTGGGCGATCAGTACATTATTTCAGAGATTATAGGTAGGTAAAAATCTGAAATTTAGAATGCATAGACACTATGCATCTATGGACAGAACAATTATCGCAGTGCTGTTTCGCTTCCTACAATGCAATTATCGCTGTAATTTTCGATAATTGTTCTCCGTATACATAGAATTTTTGACAGGACGGAAATATTCGTAAGTAATTGCACAAGTGCATCAAAATTACCGATAATTTTGCATGACAGCGTGTTGTCATAAAAACTGCATGAGTTCATTTTCATTTTTGGAGAAAGAGCCCGACACCGAAGGTGGAGGGCTCTTTCTCCAAAAAAACTGAATGAGTTCATTTTCATTTTTGAAGAAAGAGCCCTCCACCTTCGGTGTCGGGCTCTTTCTCCAAAAATGAAAATGACCGAATGCAGTTTTTCAGAGAAAACACGCTGGAATGCGAAATTATCCGGTCATTTTGATGCACGAGTGTAATTCAGGGGAATATTTCCCGAATAAACTGTTACATTACTTGTCAAACTGATTAAGAATGGAATTGTCATAGATTCGAACTGTGTAAGATGCATAGAAACTATGCATCTATGAACAGTGCAATTATCGCAGTGCTGTTTCGCTTCCTACAATGCAATTATCATAAGTAATTGCACAAGTGCATCAAAATTACCGATAATTTTGCATGACAGCGTGTTGTCATAAAAACTGCATGAGTTCATATCCATTTTTGGAGAAAGAGCCCGACACCGAAGTAGGAGGGCTCTTTCTCCAAAAATGAAAATGACCGAATGCAGTTTCTCAAAGAAAACACGCTGGAATGCGAAATTATCAGGTCATTTCGATGCACGAGTGCAATTCGAGGGAATATTTCCCTCGATTTCGATAATTGCATTCCATTTACATAGAATTTTTGACAGGAGGGAAATATTCAATTTAATTTTTCCGTATCACGAAAATTATCAGAATTTCGAATATCACCTTTCTCGTTTCAAAATAATAAACCACCGTGTGAATCTGTCGAGTTCCTCATAAACCTGGACGTATCAATTAGAGGCTGTCACTACAAAAGCTGCAAATCCCACCAATACGAGAGTGCCGAGAGCCTAATTAAAGACCCCAAGACATTTTTAGAACGACACCCCAAGACGACGATAACATCTCTACAGAAGAGGGCAACATTTTTCGACACATTAGCGGTAATTGCGCTTGATACCGCCATGCTGGAAATAAAATGAGGCCGACCGACATCAAACAATGAGAGTACGCCGCTTACTAGTTAGTAAGATGTATAATTAAACTTCTGCGTTCTTTTTTCCAAGCCTGATGCCGTGTGAGAAAATTCACGAGGCTCTGTTGTCGGACTTACATTCAAAAAGGCCGTCATCTGTCAATCGGATTCGGCAAAATACGAGTAGGTTTTGGGGATTATTAGGTGTACCACAGGGATCTGTAATAGGGCCCTTACTGTTTGATATTTCTGTTAAAGATCAAAATAAAATTCTAAGTTTTTAGCGGTTCTTCAAATGGCTGCATTTTCGATAATAATGGTCGTATCTCAATTTGAAAAAAAAGCTTTTTGAAACTTGAAGTTCAATCCTAATGAATACAGCATCTAAAATTTTTTCAGTTTTCATTTTTGGCATAAAAACTTGGAAATTTTTTTTCAACTCAACCATTATATGGATGAGAAAACTTGTTCATTCAGCTTCAATATCCTTTTTTCAAAATTTCGATGCGAGCAATTCTCGCTGAAATATCGAACTTTGGATTGAAAAGGACCTTTTTGTCTTTAACCATCAATATTTCACCAATCAATGATTGCACAAAAAATTTAAGGGTTTCGAAATCTTGAATGAATTCTCTAAAAGTTTTTCGGAAAAAAATTCTTTTCGTACTCTACATTAATTTGAAAAGTTGATAAAAAGGGACTTTTGGAGGCTTTTCGAATAATCAAGCGCTGAATTGAAAATATCGAAAAAACCATCAATGTTGAGTATTCGTTTCACAGATCAAATTCACCACAAAAATCCCAGAGAATTTCAATTCAATCCATGAAGCCTTTTTTTTGTTTCATTCGATCGAATTTTCAAAAAACTGAAGGATTTATTTCATGGATACGCAGTGTTTCTTTTTCGAATTATAATCTAAATTGAGTCTGAGGATGTGTACAACTCTCAATTTTGCACTAGGCTTGAATTGTTATTTCATATCTATATTACCAACCTAAATTGTAACAGCATTAGTTTTGTGGTCACGAAAATATTTGGTCATTTTTTTCGATATTCTTCCCGAAGTTTCTATGATTCTGATAACGCCATTAACATGAGATTCTGCACGAAACTGATTTTGTTATTTTCCATCCAAATTCAATTTGTCATCTCGTTCGAATTTGCAATTTTGAAATCAAATCAAAATTTATTTAAACATCTTGTAGTACAACTCTTGAATGTATTGAAAAACTCGAGAGAAGAATGGTGAATACTATAGTCAGAATGTCTGTTTTGCATCAGAGACCCTCCCAAAGTGCCATAAAATTTGTAAAATTACACAAATAATTATATATGGCAGTGAAACTGAACTTGGATGGAGTACTGGAATACTGAATCACAAAATGAAGATTAGGATCAAATCGTTTGAGACTACTCTCGGTTCAAAATAAGAAAATTACAAACATTTGGACAGAAAAACGTGTTGATGGAAATGGAGAAAGAAATCGTTTAAGATGACAAGCCTATAACACCAGAATATGTGGAAATTTTCTTACCTTTTCAGTATCCATATTTTATAAAAATGTTGGGGCTGTGTTGAGTTCCTATTCATTTCCAAGACGTCATTTCATTTCACTCATTCTCTCTCAAAAAGCAAATTCAAATAGCAAATGATCAGTGGAAATGCCAGACTTCTGCTTCAATATAATACGAATATCCATCAGCTGTTACTCCTGAAAACAATAAATAATTATAAATATCTTTCCGATACTCAATAAATCCATATCAGAAATAGTTATTCGACAAGAAATACTAGCTTTCCGGCGAAAATGAAAGAAAAACTTCAATATTTGTCTTGAAGTAGATTACAGCGAATTCTGTGCTTTCAGGATGCGCACAGATATGGAATTAACCAAACTTCGAAGATTTTGTTCAATTCTATTTAAATTTTTATACTGACTTAATGTAAACGATGAAAAATTTGAGGCAAACCTCGAAATCTAAGAATGTGAAGGTACAGTTGAATTTGAATGATTACCAAATTAGGGAAGAATATAAATCACCAAAATTCCCAATCGTATTCTACACATCCAAGCAGTTTTCAATCAACTTCGAAAAGTGAAGAATAAGTGGAAAAGATACCTGAAAAATATAATAAGGACAAATTACATCAAGAGTCGTAAAAAAAATCAACAATACATACATTTTGGTTCGAAAATCCTCTTCAATTTAGCAAAATGAAATTCGTGACTTAACACAAAATGTCCGCGAAATCTACTGAAAACAAAAGCATAGATTTCTCGATCATAAAATTGTTATCAATTCGCGTAAACAAACACCTGAGAGACGTCTGCGCGACACGGTATAATGAAAAATACATCCAACTGCATCTTGATAAGGATAAACATATGTTAAATTCAAATCTGATTTTCTTCAAAGTGAATCTCATTCTGAATGATTCATCTTTCGTGAATTATCAACAGATGATTGGGAAAATGCAAACTTATCTGTTCGATATTCTTGCAGATCGAATTTTGTTTGGAATTAGAAATATTTTGGGCATTTTCAAAAACGTTAATTTTGATATAAATATTTCTACAAAGAGAATTCATAGAAATGATTTCTTTTGGTTGACAATCGATAAATATAATTTTTGCTCTTTTGCTTTTCGAACATCCTGAACAACTTTGGCTTCGTGTCTGTATGTCGGTCTGTGTGTCGGAAAATCCTTACAACAAAATGAACTTCTACAATTCTATTCCGATTTTATTGAAATTTGGAATGGGAATACATTTTGAGCTATAGATTGTCCCATATGAAATTCAGCAATTCCAGGTATTGGAAACGCGTTGAGAAAAGGCTGATGTAGATGAAATTTTGTTGGATATAGGTAACCAGTAAAAATTTGTTTCAAAAACACGTTTTCAACTTTCTGAGCTCCATTAGAGCGCTACTTTCATTACAATTTTTCGTATTTTGAACCGGGAATGGTCTCGAACGATAAGGTTCGACAAACTGATGAAGAATTCTGTTCGCCCCTCAGGCTCGACCGATCGTAAAAATGATAACTCTCGAACAGAGTAACCCAGAAACTTGAAATTTTTAGGTTAGGTTCGGATTGCGAATGCCGACTAGGGGTTCCGTAAATATTGGAGTTGGAAATTTTGTTTTCCTGATATTTCACAAATACGGATTCAATCGGGATGAAATTTAGTTTTCAGGTGTAGATAATCAAATTCAAACGTATTGGAGAATTTCATATCGATAGCGACTCCAGAACAAGAGAAAATTCAAGCAGAATAGGGGAAAAATTTAAATGTTTCAGTGACAATTTTCTGGATCCTTTTGTTGGGGAGTTATCGTGTTTACGGACAGTCAGAAAGACGAGCATACTTGAATTCGACCACGTATTCGTGATCTGTGAATCAGGATCCATCATTTCAGACCATTTTTGGTTCAAAATGAAAAATTTACAAATATTGTGACTAAATCAAAGAGCAATCTGTTCAGGGAACGAGTATTTGAAAATGAGGGAAGCACTGACTTCGAACCAGGAGTTTTTGGACCCCTCTTTATTAATTCTGCAATTCCACCCTTGGAGACCACCAAACTGAATCCAAAGGTGCAGAATTTCTGTAATTTTTTTAAATTTTGAACTAAAAACGGTCTGAAATGATGAGGATTGGTTCACTGATGACGAATACGTGGTGAAATTCAATTATGTTCGTCCGTCCGTAAATATGATTACTCTCGAACGAAAAGACCCTGCAATATTGTTCGTATGTTCGTTTTCATGTGATATATTTATTTTAAATGCCAATCTACAAGCTGATATTTTTTCTGGAACAGATCCCGCTTCTTTCTTTCAGAATTTTTTTTGTTGAACCACTGGTAGTTTAGAAAAATGTAGAAAGAAACCTTGGTTCGGTACTACACTTTTTGGTTTGTTGTAGTTTTGTCGTATATGCTACCGACTTCGAGGAAAAATTTCAAAAAATTCTCTAGTAATCCTCAGAAAAATCCAAAATAATATAAAGATCCAGTAAGTGAGCTGTGATGAATAATTTAATTATAAGTGTTGGTATTTATTTACCCAATCTGAAGCAAATACCTATCAATAAAGATTCGATAAACTGGTATAATCATCACAAAAAGTAGGACTACAAGAACCACCCTGTATCTCGAAAACAAAACATCTGCGGGCACCTGACTATAGGACTTTTTTTCTTAGAATTATCCAAGGAAATATGTCACTTTCCTTTGTACCTCCAATTTAGGAACACCCTGTATTTCCAAAATACCACCTTCAACAAAATTTCACCCTTCCAGTAAACTGGTACTTAGCGGGATGTTGGGAACCCTCTGGTCCAACACAAAAGAAACAAAAGCCGAGGGTGGTTGGTCCGCTCGATTTTTTACGCCATCCTGTATTAGTGCGACAAAAGAACTGCGGTTTGTCGGTCTGAGGACTCCCAAAGAAGAAACGTTTAAAAAATCATTTAGGAAACCGATCTGTCTTCAGGCCACCTACGCCCGTTTTAATATCTCAATTACGTCACTTCCTTAAACACCTCAATTATTGTAATATCGCTGATGTGAAACATTGTCGAAGAAACTTATGAAAATCCACAAAAAAGCTATTAAGTTCCGTTTTTTGATTGCGCCGGATATTGCACCTAATGGCGTCCTGATGGTTTTTAATCGAGTGGTGACGATTCTGGGGATATTTAGGATATCAACGGAAATGGCATCTTCCTTCCTGCGGTTTGGTGGTGCTTCAAAAGAAGGATACTGATGCGACATGATGCTCTGGTGACTTTTCGACTGTGAAAAATAATTAATATTCAATTTAAGACCACCAAAACTGTTTCAAAAACGGAGATAGTAGATGTTTAAAATTTTATGACTCGAAAAAACAGAGTTTTTCGGCAAACGCTTGGGAAGTGCTCACTTCCCGGCCTAGTCCGGAAAGTACGTACTTCCCGGACTAGGCCGGAAAAGAATCATAGAATCCATAGCAACCGAGATAACGGCTGACAGTTCATATGAAATTAGTTGTCAAAAATTTGCATGTTTTTTTATCGCAATCACAATAAAATATGGAAAGCAGCAGCGATAGTGTTATTTTACATGGTTGCCGAAAAAATATTGTACGCAACACGCCGGAAAATGGTTTTTTTGGACTCACAGACTTCCAGGACTCGCTTACGCTCGTCCTGGAATTTTGTCTATTCGTCCAAAAAAACCCTATTTTCCTGACTTGTTACGTAAATTACTATTTCAATTGAAAGAAAGCTCAGTAAATGAAATTGTTAATCAAATCTCTCATTTATCATGCAATTGCTTTGCTTGTACAGAAATGTTTCCCACCCAAAAACAGTGTTTCATCCATACAAGAAACTCATTTTTATCCATTTTCAAAAAATCAACAAATATGACATTGTTTTGACACGAAAATTGATACTATCGAGGAAAAAATGGTGTGGCACTAGTGTGACCAATATTTATAGCCCCCCAAGTTGAGGCCAAAAAAAAACTGTAGATTTTATACTATGGTTCATAATTTTCTCTTTCAACGTGAAACGTGTTTCGAAATGAGTGCTTCATTCATTTTTAAACACTCGTCCCTGAACAGATTGCTCTATGATTTTGTAACAATATTTGTAATCTTCTAATTTTGAACTAAAAACGGTCTGAAATGATGGGGCCTGATTCACTGATGACGAAACAGTGAATCAAATTCAAGTATGTTCGTTTGTCCAACCGTCCGTAAATATGATAACTCCCGAACTAAAGGACCCAAAAATATTCTCACTGAAACATTTGAATTTTTCCCCTATTCTTCTTGAATTTTCTCTTGTTCTGGATTCGCTATCGATATGAAATTCTTCAATAAGTTGAATTTGATTATCTACACCTTAAAAGTAAATTTCATCCAGATTGAATCCGCATTTGTGAAATATCAGGAAAACAAAATTTCCAATTTTAATATTTACGGAACCTCTAGTCGGAATTCGCGATCCGAACCTAACCTAAAAATTTCGAATTTATAGGCTACTCTCTTCGAGAGTTATCATTTTTTCGATCGGTCGAGCCTGAGGGGGGAACAGAATTCATAACCAGTTTATCGAACCTTATCGTTCGAGACCATTCCCGGTTCAAAATTCTAAAAATTGTAATGCAAGTAGCACTCTAATGGAGCTCATAAAGTTGAAAAAGTGTTTTCGGAACAAATTCTTGCTGGTTCCTAATATCCAACAAAATTTTATCTACATCACCCTTTGCTCAACGTGTTTCCAATATCTAGAATAGCTGAATTTCATAGGGGACAATCTATCGCCCCAAAATGTATACCAATACCAAATATCGATAAAATCGGAAAAGAATTGTAGAAGTTCATTTTGTTATAAGGATTTGCGATACACAGACCGACATACAGACACGAAGCCAAAGTTGTTCAGGATGTTCTAAGAACAAAAGATCAAGAATTATATTTATCGAATGTCAACCAGAAGAAATCATTTCTATGAATTGTCTTTGTAGAAATTAACCCTCTTAAAAATACCCAAAATATTTCTAATTCTAAACAAAATTCGATCTGCGAGAATATCGAACAGATAAGTTTGCATTTTCCAATCATCTGTTGATAATTCACGAACGATGAATCATTCAAAATGAGATACACTTTGAAGAAAATCAGGTTTGAATTTAACATATGTTTATCCTTATCGAGATGCAGTTGGATGGATTTTTCATTATACCGTGTCGCGCAGACGTCTCTCAGGTGTTTGTTTACGCGAATTGATAACAATTTTATGATCGAGAAAACTTTGCTTTTGTTTTCAGTAGTTTTCGCGGACATTTTGTGACGAGTCATGAATTTCAATGTGCTAAATTGAGGAGGATTTTCGAACCAAAATGTATGTATTGTTGATTTTTTTTACGACTCTTGAAGTAATTTGTCCTTTTTATATTTTTCAGGTACCTTTCCCACTTATTCTTCCCTTTTCGAAGTTAATTGAAAACTGCTTGGATGTGCAGAATACGATTGGGAATTTTGGTGATTTATATTGTTCTCTAATTTGGTAATCTTTCAACTGTACCTTTACATTATGAGATTTCGATATTTGCCTAGAATTTTTCATCGTTTACATTAGGTCAGTATAAAAATTCAAATATAATTAAACAAAATCTTCGAAGTTTGGTTAATTTCATATCTGTGCGCATCCTGAAAGCACAGAATTGTCTGTGACCTACTTCTAGGCAAATATTGAAGTTTTTCTTCCATTTTTGCCGGAAAGTTAGTATTTCTTGTTGAATAGCTATTCCTGATATGGATTTATTGAGTATCCAAAAGATTTTAATGATTATTTATTGTTTTCAGAAGTAAAAGCTGATGGATATTTGTATTATATTAGAGCAGAAGTCTGGCATCTCTACTGATATTTGCTATTTGGATTATCTTCTTGAAGGAGAATTGGTAAAATAAAATGACGTCTTTGAAATGAATAGGAACTCAACAGGGCCCCAAAATTTTTATAAAATATGGATATAATCATGGAACTGAAAAGGTAAGAAAATCTCAACATATTCTGGTATTTTAGGTTTTTCATCTTAAACGATTACTTTCTCCATTTCCATCAACTCGTTTTTCTATCCGAATGTCTGTAATTTTCTAATTTTGAACCGAGAATGGTCTCAAAGGATTTGATTTGACTCTTTAAAAATTAGAGAATAATACCAACACTATTTATTTTTCAATTTAATTAATTTCTTAATGAACAAGTATTTCAATGATTGAGTATCGAAAATATTTTTGTAATTATTTATTATTTTCAGAGGTTATAGCTGATGGATTGTATTATATTGGAGCAGAAGTATGGAATTCTCACTCTGATCCTCTGCTATTAGGATTTTCTTCTTGAGAGAGTATGAGGAAAATGAAAATACGTCTTCGAAATGAAAAGGTAGACAATTTTTACAGATTCAAGTATTAGATATAGGATTGCTCTCTATAAGAAGATTTCTTTCTCTATTTCAATCAACACTTCTTTCTGAGTAAATATTTGCAATTTTTTAATTTTGTGCCAACAAAGGTCCTAAACGATAAGGTTCTACTTTTGAAATATTGGAGGTCAATACCAATTCTGTAACTATCACTCATTGATGAATAGGTATTTTTAATATCAAATGATTGAGTATCGAAAACATTTTTATAATTATTTATTGCTTTCAGATGTAATGATTGATGGTAATTCTTATAATGTTGATGCAGAAGTTTTGAATGCTGACTGATCATCTTCTATTGGGATTTTCTTTTTGAGAGAATATGAGGAAAATAATAAGAGTTCTTCGAAATGAATGGGTGCTCAACATGACCACAAAATTTTTGGAAAAGAGGGAGGTAATGAAGGAACTGACAAGGTGAGAAAATTTGAACATATTCTGGTGTTGGAGGTTTGTTATCTTAAATGATAGTCTGCTATTTTCGAATTTCGAGCCTTAAAACGATTTCGTTCGATTTTTAAAGAATTCGAGATCAAAATCAGTCTCGGTTAATTTCATTCATGACCAAATAAAAACACCCTGTATTTCGAAAACAAAGTTTTTGCTGGCCGTGTTATCAGACAATTTTTTCTTAAAACGATCCGAGGAACCTGCCAACACCCTGTATATACTCTGATCTTATAATTCGGATAGAAGCCTGGACAGTTAAGTTGGCAACTCTGCGGTGAATTGAAGCAGGTATTTCGCAAAATGCACAAATAAAGTGTCGAAGAGAAGGTTCTAGAAAGTTTAATGAAGATAAAGAGCTAGTAACGTTTAAAAGAAGACGGAAAACGGTCTACTTCAGACGCTTGTTGAGGGGTGATTACTATTAATTGCTCCAGTTGATCATAAAGGGCAAAATAGAGCAAAAACAAGGACCAAGTAGGAGACAACAATATTTTCAATATCAAAAAGTACCTTGGATGAAGAATGTAAGATACTGGACAGGGATCAATGTTTAAACGTTGTTTCACACTGTTTAAAAGAGGGACGAATTTGGCATAGTTGTCGCTAATCTACACTAGAAAGGAGACTTCTTCGTTCTTCTCCAGCCCTCTTTCATCCAGTGTAGGACATAGGTCTCTTCCAGTTTTTTCCATGCTTCTTTGTCTTTTGCTGTTCTCATCCATTCCTTGCCGGCTACATCGACTATGACGTCTATCCATTTTTTTCTCGGTCTTCCTATGCTTCTTTCTGTCTCTCGAGGTCTCCAAAACGTCACTTTGTGTGACCATCTCTCCACACTCTGCCTCGTAATATGTGCCACCGACTGCCACTTAAGTTTCGCTATTCTACTCATGATGTCAGTTACCCTGGTCTTTTTTCGTATTTCGGTGTTCGGAATTCTGTCCCTCAAGCTTATACCCAGCATAATCCTTTCCATGGCCTTTGAGTTACTCTCAGTTGTTCTGCCACTGAGAGTAATTGCCATAGTTTCTAGACCACTGGTTATATACAGCTGTCGTAAGTTTTGTTTTACGTTTTGAGTGTAGAGGAATATTTTGTCCTTAAAGATGAAACTCAGTTTGCCGAAGGATGTCCATGCTAAGCGTATTCTTCTCCCAATTTCAAATATTTGATGTTCTTTCCCATTCAAATCATATGCCCCAAATATACATATTGTTCCACCTGCTCTATGCTTATGTTATCTATAGTGATATCTTCCTGATTATGGCTTATTATCTTCGTTTTGTAAAAATTCATCTTTAGTCCTTTTTCCTTCGACTTTTCATTCGTGACATTCAAGACTTGAAAATTTAAAGTTTCTAGGTTTTTTCGTTCGAGAGATATCGTGTCAAAAATTGCACAAAAATGAGTCATAAAAAACCAACTTCTTAACTCCAGAAACGACAATTGAATGCTCTACTATCAAAGTTAATTCTCCTATTTCCAAAGTAACTTGAGTCAAACACTCTACAACAAATAAACATGCCATTCCCATTGTTAATCCCGTTGCGCAACACACACGTACAGATCTGCCCGCTCAGACAAATCAGTCCCCGGTCAACTCAATTCATCAAGAGAGTGGAACACGTCCAAACCCAATTACTGTCCTCCTCGAAGAAGAAGACCATCTTGCGTTAACTCATACTTAGGTGACGTCACAACGACCGACAGTCGATTATTTCAAAGACGCCGCGAACACCATCTGGGTGTTCCGCAAATAAGATCGCCCACTCTGTCAAAGACTTACGGTGTTGTCGGATTTGCGACGTTGGCAATATCGCGAATTATTACGCTGATCCGTAATTTGCGAGTGTGGTGTCCGTGAGTTATGGGATGCTGCAGCGTCTTCAGGTCCAGCCGGCATATCTTCGATGTAGTCTTGAGGATGGAGGCAGCATTGGGAAGTTACGTCAATGAGTAGATCTGTGGCATTTGGTGCTCGGAAAATTGAAATAAATCAATATGAAATAATAAATTTATCCCCAAAAACATTACGAAGTCGTCAAAAAGTTTCCCTAACTTTATACACTGCGCAAAAGAATTAACGCACATTATGGAAATCTCAAATTTATTCTACAACTGAAGGTGTTCTCAATGATAATTTTTTTTATCAGAATTATGCATGTATATGTTATCCAATTTCAACGTTTTTTTGCAATACAGATGTTTTTTCCCAGCAGGAATAAGAAAAGATTTTGAATGTATTGGCTCCATTCTGAAATGAGTTGTTCTCAATCAATTCTAGTGATCAATAGTTTTTCTTTCGTTTGATTTTCTACACTCGATCGCTATGCAACGCGAAACACGCAATTTGACCCAAGAGGAATGTGCCCAAGCGGTAGTTTTGCGAGAAAAAGGGTTGACATACACAAGAATTGCAGAAAGGTTTGGAGTTTCCCATACAAGTGTGTCCAGAATGTTGCAGCGATTCAGGGAGACAGGTATGAATGTACGAAGACCAGGACAGGGTAGACCACGGGTAACAACTGCCATTCAAGAACGTTACTTGAGAGTTTCTTCGTTGAGACAACGGTTTGCAACCGCTCGCCTCCTTCAAAATCAGCTTGAGAAAATTCATGGGGTGCAAATTAGCACTCAGACAATAATAAATCGCCTCAGAGAATATGATTTAAGGCCTCGTGTCGCGTCAAGAGGCCCAGCTCTCACTTTAGCCCATCGAAGGGTGCGTTTGGATTTTGCGAGAGAGCATATCCATTGGGAAGAGGCTGATTGGGAAAGAGTGCACTGAGCATATCTTTCATGTGGACATCTGTGTACAAGGGAACGTCGATCACAATGGTAGAGGCAGAATCTAGACTCATCTGTGAAGAGAACTCTTTCCCAATCAGCCTCTTCCCAATGGATATGCTCTCTCGCAAAATCCAAACACGCCCTTCGATGGGCTGGGGTAAGAGCTGGGCCTCTTGCAGCGACACAAGGCCTTAACTCATATTCTCTGCGGCGATTTTTTATTGTCTGAGTGCTAATTTGCATGAGTTTGCTCAAGCTGGGAAAAATCATCTGTATTGAAGAAAAACGTTGAGAGTGGATAACATATGCATGCATAATTCTGATAAAAATAATTATCATTGAGAACACCTTCAGTTGTAGAATAAATTTGAGATTTCCATAATGTGCGTTAATTCTTTTGCGCAGTGTTTATTGTCTTGTCTAATAACAGTCCGATAACTTTCTTCTTGAAAAATTTTCTTTCCATTATTATAACTATTATTTGAACTGGGGTCGTTTTGGTTCGGTAAGCCTTCCGGGAACTGCGACCATGTAGATCTTTTGTTCTCTACCCTACTCATTCATGGAAACCCAAGGAGGTCGTCAATGACGTTAATGAAAATGAAAACCTCCTCAGGAGCCTTGGCCGTTACCTCTCTGGCATCCAGGACCGGCTTACCCATGTGAATGGTTCTTAAGCCAGCCAGCTCCGTACACTTGCATACCATGTGTTCGGCTGTTTCTGCTTCTGATCCACAGAGCCTGCAAATCTCGTCTCCCATACGGTACAAATGATGTTTGTACTAACAGTGCCCCGTCAGCAGTCCCACCATCACTCGAAGCTCGGCTTGTGATAGCTTCAAGAGCTTTTTGGCGTAGGTAGGTGAAATTGTCGCGAATTTCTTTGCCTGAACAAGTCTAGGAGTGTTAGTCCAGTGGGTTATCCGGTTGTTCAACTCCCATAGCTGGACCGCAGCTTTATATTGGTCTTTTCCTAGCCCACAGAAAGGCTCAGCTCCAGCAGGTGTTAACCTTGATGTACTTTTTGCAAGTTCATTGGCTTTATTCATTTCCTTCAACACCACAGTGCACTGGTACCCATAGTAGAGTCACTTTATTGCCTCTGGCCAGTTGCTTTATGGTGTTACGGCACTCCCAAGTCAACAGAGACCCCTGGCAACACGATTCCAGGGATCTCAGCGTGGTTTAGCTGTCCGTGGTCATGTAGATATGCGCCCCTTGAGGTTCATTTTGAGAAACTCCTGAGCGCATACATAAACAGCCAGTATCTCGGTCTGTAGAATCGAGGGTTCACTTCCCAGGGCTTTTTTTCCCTTCAAAAAGCAATATTTCATCAGCAAATGAAATAACAAACGTTGCTACACTCACAACGCAATATCTCACAAACTAATGTTCAAATTTTAATACGTATCGTTTGAAGTTTGTTACTAATTAAAAATCATATGGATTTAATAGTAGCACCCCCATCTGAGCATTAAACCGGGGACTTTTCAATGGACCCAATATATCAAAACTGTACTGATTATTTTTTCTCAAATTTGATTTCTATTTCAAATTTCCACCTTATAATCCCTGACAGACTAGCAATATTCCCCAAGATATCAATACCAATTAAAATTCTCCCCCTAATTTTCAAAACGCAAATCATCCACCGAGTTCAAGTCTGGAATGTCTCGAAGACACGGTCTGAGCTAATCAATTTGGAGCGCATTTTTTCCGGTATCGTTCCACATAAGTTTGATAGGTAGATATTTCGCAGATCGGGTTTTCTAAATTACACACCGCTGGTAATATTGATCGCCTTTTAATAGCCATATAATCATTGTCCCAGTAATGAACACCATATGATAGAGTGGTAATGTGACGTAACACGGGAGAAGAGGAAAAATCCAATCGGTTCAGTGGTACCCTTATTATTTAGCTGCTTGACTGGGTGAGGTAAGTATTAATTATAACTACTACCTATATACAAGTCTACAAGAATGCGAAATTCTGATTATAGTGAGTTGATCAATATAGAGTGTTTCATTAAAATTTATAGATCGAGTTCCATAGGACGATAAATGTATTATTGTAACATAGCAACAGTTTTCCAATAAGAGATTTCTTTTTGATATTGAAAAAAAAAGGAGTAGTTTAAGAGAAATCTATCGATGTTTATTTAAATATGTGCTGATTAAATATTGCTTTTTGAAGCGAAGAAATACAGTTGAATCAAAATCTTGGCTTGATGAAGAGTTTCCGGGGTCTGCACCAGAAAAATCAACCATCATTGATTGATATGCTAAGTTTAAACGTGGTGAAATGAGCACCGAATACGGCGAATGCAGTGGACGCCCAAAAGAGGCTGTCACCGACGAAAAAATCAAAAAGTTCACAAAATAATTTTGAATGACTGTAAAGTGAAGTTGATCGAGATAGCAGACATTGTGAAGATATTATCTGAACGTGTACATCATATCATTCACGAATTTTTGTACATGAGAAAGCTGTGTGCAAAATGGGTGCCGCGCGAGCTCACAATCGATCAAAAGCAACAACGTGTTAATGATTCTGAGCAGTGTTTGAAGATGTTTAAGTGCAATAAACCTGAATTTTTGCGTTTATATGTGATAATGGATGAAACATGGCTCAATCATTTCACTCCGGAGTCCAATCGACAGTCAGCTGAGTGGACTGCACACGATGAACCTAATTGGAGTACATGTATCACTTTTGGAGGTGACTATATGTTGGCAAATAAAGTCGAATTTTTAAAAAAAAAAAAGGTGTCTTTACCTTTAGAAAAGGGTCTTAATGACTGAATTGTTACTTCAGTGCTTTAACTCTATTGATTCGCATTTTTCCAAAAATAAAACCAATCAGCGAATAAATTATTCAACTCACTGAAATTTTCAGAGTTATAAACTTGGTTTTCCAATGCCACCTTCGTGCCTCCGACAATAAAACCAGAAGTTGTCGAAAATGGAAAATAACAAATAAGAACTCGTACACAGTCTTCTAATTTTCCAATTTACATGCTATAGGAGCCATTCCCTCTAAGAACGTATTACAGGAAGGTTTAACTGTTCGTACACACGAAATCTTGTCGAGGTGATTGTTAACAGAATTGCTGGAAAACTATATTTTCACGAAAAGTCCCTGAATAATAATTTAATAATGTAACGATCGGAATGAGAACGAAGCGAATTGGTTGGTCCTTATGCCGAGACTACACTCGCAATCGCGGATTGCACAGGGTTGCACAGTGCAAGGAATTTGCCACTGGATTGAAATATGGGCAGATTTAGCAAGATATGATTAATAACTTTGATTTGGATCTCTCGTTTGCAACCATGGAAAATTGGATTGCGAGAATTGGTGCTAACTTGAAATTTAGAGGCAAATTCAATTTTTTCCCAAATTTCGAGTTCAAATTCCCTCAAAACCGGGAGCTCTACGAAGAATCGGTGAGCGATGCCATAATTTACGATCTCTGATTAGCCGAATTTCGATCTCACCTGAAAAATTTTTTGTCCAAAAATTTTCGTAAAATTTTCTATACCTGACCCTTAAAAATTTTTTGAAAAATAAAAGTTCTTTCATGGGAATATTGTATCATTTTATTGATTGATTCGACTATGTAGATTACGAAAATGCTCGCAGTTGGGCGGTCAGTACATTATTTCATAAATTATAGACAAAATTCTGAAACTTTCAAAGAAAAAATTGATAATTTTCCCGAAGCTGCCACTTCTTCTGGACATGGACTACGCACTCGAAACTCCACTATGTTTTAGAGCGGAACTTGAAGTTTGAAAACGTTTTTATTTGAGGGGTCTGTGACGAATAATTCAGGAGATATAACGATTTTTAGAGGCAAATTCAATTTTTTCCCAAATTTCGAGTTCAAATTCCCTCAAAACCGGGAGCTCTACGAAGAATCGGTGAGCGATGCCATAATTTACGATCTCCGATTAGCCGAATTTCGATCTCACCTGAAAAATTTTTTGTCCAAAAATTTTCGTAAAATTTTCTATACCTGACCCTGAAAAATTTTTTGAAAAATAAAAGTTCTTTCATGGGAATATTGTATCATTTTATTGATTGATTCGACTATGTAGATTACGAAAATGCTTGCAGTTGGGCGGTCAGTACATTATTTCATAAATTATAGGCAAAAATCTGAAACTTTCAAAGAAAAAATTGATAATTTTCCCGAAGCTGCCACTTCTTCTGGACATGTGCTACGCACTTGAAACTCCACTATGTTTTAGAGCGGAACTTGAAGTTTGAAAACGTTTTTATTTGAGGGGTCTGTGACGAATAATTCAGGAGATATAACGATTTTTGGAGGCAAATTCAATTTTTTCCCAAATTTCGAGTTCAAATTCCTCCAAAACCTGGAGCTCTACGAAGAATCGGTGAGCGATGCCATAATTTACGATCTCTGATTAGCCGAATTTCGATCTCACCTGATAAATTTTTTGTCCAAAAATTTTCGTAAAATTTTCTATACCTGACCCTTAAAAATTTTTTGAAAAATAAAAGTTCTTTCATGGGAATATTGTATCATTTTATTGATTGATTCGACTATGTAGATTACGAAAATGCTTGCAGTTGGGCGGTCAGTACATTATTTCATAAATTATAGGCAAAAATCTGAAACTTTCAAAGAAAAAATTGATAATTTTCCCGAAGCTGCCACTTCTTCTGGACATGCGCTACGCACTTGAAACTCCACTATGTTTTAGAGCGGAACTTGAAGTTTGAAAACGTTTTTATTTGAGGGGTCTGTGACGAATAATTCAGGAGATATAACTATTTTTAGAAGCGAATTCAATTTTTTCCCAAATTTCGAGTTCAAATTCCCCCAAAACCGGGAGCTCTACGAAGAATCGGTGAGCGATGCCATAATTTACGATCTCTGATTAGCCGAATTTCGATCTCACCTGAAAAATTTTTTGTCCAAAAATTTTCGTAAAATTTTCTATACCTGACCCTTAAAAATTTTTTTGAAAAATAAAAGTTCTTTCATGGGAATATTGTATCATTTTATTGATTGATTCGACTATGTAGATTACGAAAATGCTTGCAGTTGGGCGGTCAGTACATTATTTCATAAATTATAGGCAAAAATCTGAAACTTTCAGAGAAAAAATTAATAATTTTCGCGAAGCTGCCACTTCTTCTGGACATGGGCTACGCACTTGAAACTCCACTATGTTTTAGAGCGGAACATGAAGTTTGAAAACGTTTTTATTTGAGGGATCTGTGACGAATAATTCAGGAGATATAACTATTTTTAGAGGCAAATTCAATTTTTTCCCAAATTTCGAGTTCAAATTCCCCCAAAACCGGGAGCTCTACGAAGAATCGGTGAGCGATGCCATAATTTACGATCTCTGATTAGCCGAATTTCGATCTCACCTGAAAAATTTTTTGTCCAAAAATTTTCGTAAAATTTTCTATACCTGACCCTTAAAAATTTTTTGAAAAATAAAAGTTCTTTCATGGGAATATTGTATCATTTTATTGATTGATTCGACTATGTAGATTACGAAAATGCTTGCAGTTGGGCGGTCAGTACATTATTTCATAAATTATAGGCAAAAATCTGAAACTTTCAAAGAAAAAATTGATAATTTTCCCGAAGGTGCCACTTCTTCTGGACATGGGCTACGTACTTGAAACTCCACTATGTTTTAGAGCGGAACTTGAAGTTTGAAAACGTTTTTATTTGAGGGGTCTGTGACGAATAATTCAGGAGATATAACGATTTTTAGTGGCAAATTCAATTTTTTCCCAAATTTCGAGATCAAATTCCCCCAAAACCGGGAGCTCTACGAAGAATCGGTGAGCGATGCCATAATTTACGATCTCTGATTAGCCGAATCTCGATCGCACCTGAAAAATTTTTTGTCCAAAAATTTTCGTAAAATTTTCTATACCTGACCCTTAAAAATTTTTTTAAAAATAAAAGTTCTTTCATGGGAATATTGTATCATTTTATTGATTGATTCGACTATGTAGATTACGAAAATGCTTGCAGTTGGGCGGTCAGTACATTATTTCATAAATTATAGGCAAAAATCTGAAACTTTCAGAGAAAAAATTGATAATTTTCCCGAAGCTGCCACTTCTTCTGGACATGGGCTACGCACTCGAAACTCCACTATGTTTTAGAGCGGAACTTGAAGTTTGAAAACGTTTTTATTTGAGGGGTCTGTGACGAATAATTCAGGAGATATAACGATTTTTAGAGGCAAATTCAATTTTTTCCCAAATTTCGAGTTCAAATTCCCTCAAAACCGGGAGCTCTACGAAGAATCGGTGAGCGATGCCATAATTTACGATCTCTGATTAGCCGAATCTCGATCGCACCTGAAAAATTTTTTGTCCAAAAATTTTCGTAAAATTTTCTATACCTGACCCTTAAAAATTTTTTGAAAAATAAAAGTTCTTTCATGGGAATATTGTATCATTTTATTGATTGATTCGACTATGTACATTACGAAAATGCTTGCAGTTGGGCGGTCAGTACATTATTTCATAAATTATAGGCAAAAATCTGAAACTTTCAGAGAAAAAATTGATAATTTTCCCGAAGCTGCCACTTCTTCTGGACATGGGCTACGCACTCGAAACTCCACTATGTTTTAGAGCGGAACTTGAAGTTTGAAAACGTTTTTATTTGAGGGGTCTGTGACGAATAATTCAGGAGATATAACGATTTTTAGAGGCAAATTCAATTTTTTCCCAAATTTCGAGTTCAAATTCCCTCAAAACCGGGAGCTCTACGAAGAATCGGTGAGCGATGCCATAATTTACGATCTCTGATTAGCCGAATCTCGATCGCACCTGAAAAATTTTTTGTCCAAAAATTTTCGTAAAATTTTCTATACCTGACCCTTAAAAATTTTTTGAAAAATAAAAGTTCTTTCATGGGAATATTGTATCATTTTATTGATTGATTCGACTATGTACATTACGAAAATGCTTGCAGTTGGGCGGTCAGTACATTATTTCTTAAATTATAGGCAAAAATCTGAAACTTTCAAAGAAAAAATTGATAATTTTCCCGAAGCTGCCACTTCTTCTGGACATGGGCTACGCACTTGAAACTCCACTATGTTTTAGAGCGGAACTTGAAGTTTGAAAACGTTTTTATTTGAGGGGTCTGTGACGAATAATTCAGGAGATATAATGATTTTTAGAGGCAAATTCAATTTTTTCCCAAATTTCGAGATCAAATTCCCTCAAAACCGGGAGCTCTACGAAAAATCGGTGAGCGATGCCATAATTTACGATCTCTGATTAGCCGAATTTCGATCGCACCTGAAAAATTTTTTGTCCAAAAATTTTCGTAAAATTTTCTTTACCTGACCCTTAAAAATTTTTTGAAAAATAAAAGTTCTTTCATGGGAATATTGTATCATTTTATTGATTGATTCGACTATGTACATTACGAAAATGCTTGCAGTTGGGCGGTCAGTACATTATTTCTTAAATTATAGGCAAAAATCTGAAACTTTCAAAGAAAAAATTGATAATTTTCCCGAAGCTGCCACTTCTTCTGGACATGCGCTACGCACTTGAAACTCCACTATGTTTTAGAGCGGAACTTGAAGTTTGAAAACGTTTTTATTTGAGGGGTCTGTGACGAATAATTCAGGAGATATAACTATTTTTAGAAGCGAATTCAATTTTTTCCCAAATTTCGAGTTCAAATTCCCCCAAAACCGGGAGCTCTACGAAGAATCGGTGAGCGATGCCATAATTTACGATCTCTGATTAGCCGAATTTCGATCTCACCTGAAAAATTTTTTGTCCAAAAATTTTCGTAAAATTTTCTATACCTGACCCTTAAAAATTTTTTTGAAAAATAAAAGTTCTTTCATGGGAATATTGTATCATTTTATTGATTGATTCGACTATGTAGATTACGAAAATGCTTGCAGTTGGGCGGTCAGTACATTATTTCATAAATTATAGGCAAAAATCTGAAACTTTCAGAGAAAAAATTAATAATTTTCGCGAAGCTGCCACTTCTTCTGGACATGGGCTACGCACTTGAAACTCCACTATGTTTTAGAGCGGAACATGAAGTTTGAAAACGTTTTTATTTGAGGGATCTGTGACGAATAATTCAGGAGATATAACTATTTTTAGAGGCAAATTCAATTTTTTCCCAAATTTCGAGTTCAAATTCCCCCAAAACCGGGAGCTCTACGAAGAATCGGTGAGCGATGCCATAATTTACGATCTCTGATTAGCCGAATTTCGATCTCACCTGAAAAATTTTTTGTCCAAAAATTTTCGTAAAATTTTCTATACCTGACCCTTAAAAATTTTTTTAAAAATAAAAGTTCTTTCATGGGAATATTGTATCATTTTATTGATTGATTCGACTATGTACATTACGAAAATGCTTGCAGTTGGGCGGTCAGTACATTATTTCATAAATTATAGGCAAAAATCTGAAACTTTCAGAGAAAAAATTGATAATTTTCCCGAAGGTGCCACTTCTTCTGGACATGGGCTACGTACTTGAAACTCCACTATGTTTTAGAGCGGAACTTGAAGTTTGAAAACGTTTTTATTTGAGGGGTCTGTGACGAATAATTCAGGAGATATAACGATTTTTAGTGGCAAATTCAATTTTTTCCCAAATTTCGAGATCAAATTCCCCCAAAACCGGGAGCTCTACGAAGAATCGGTGAGCGATGCCATAATTTACGATCTCTGATTAGCCGAATCTCGATCGCACCTGAAAAATTTTTTGTCCAAAAATTTTCGTAAAATTTTCTATACCTGACCCTTAAAAATTTTTTTAAAAATAAAAGTTCTTTCATGGGAATATTGTATCATTTTATTGATTGATTCGACTATGTAGATTACGAAAATGCTTGCAGTTGGGCGGTCAGTACATTATTTCATAAATTATAGGCAAAAATCTGAAACTTTCAGAGAAAAAATTGATAATTTTCCCGAAGCTGCCACTTCTTCTGGACATGGGCTACGCACTCGAAACTCCACTATGTTTTAGAGCGGAACTTGAAGTTTGAAAACGTTTTTATTTGAGGGGTCTGTGACGAATAATTCAGGAGATATAACGATTTTTAGAGGCAAATTCAATTTTTTCCCAAATTTCGAGTTCAAATTCCCTCAAAACCGGGAGCTCTACGAAGAATCGGTGAGCGATGCCATAATTTACGATCTCTGATTAGCCGAATCTCGATCGCACCTGAAAAATTTTTTGTCCAAAAATTTTCGTAAAATTTTCTATACCTGACCCTTAAAAATTTTTTTAAAAATAAAAGTTCTTTCATGGGAATATTGTATCATTTTATTGATTGATTCGACTATGTAGATTACGAAAATGCTTGCAGTTGGGCGGTCAGTACATTATTTCATAAATTATAGGCAAAAATCTGAAACTTTCAGAGAAAAAATTGATAATTTTCCCGAAGCTGCCACTTCTTCTGGACATGGGCTACGCACTCGAAACTCCACTATGTTTTAGAGCGGAACTTGAAGTTTGAAAACGTTTTTATTTGAGGGGTCTGTGACGAATAATTCAGGAGATATAACGATTTTTAGAGGCAAATTCAATTTTTTCCCAAATTTCGAGTTCAAATTCCCTCAAAACCGGGAGCTCTACGAAGAATCGGTGAGCGATGCCATAATTTACGATCTCTGATTAGCCGAATCTCGATCGCACCTGAAAAATTTTTTGTCCAAAAATTTTCGTAAAATTTTCTATACCTGACCCTTAAAAATTTTTTGAAAAATAAAAGTTCTTTCATGGGAATATTGTATCATTTTATTGATTGATTCGACTATGTACATTACGAAAATGCTTGCAGTTGGGCGGTCAGTACATTATTTCTTAAATTATAGGCAAAAATCTGAAACTTTCAAAGAAAAAATTGATAATTTTCCCGAAGCTGCCACTTCTTCTGGACATGGGCTACGCACTTGAAACTCCACTATGTTTTAGAGCGGAACTTGAAGTTTGAAAACGTTTTTATTTGAGGGGTCTGTGACGAATAATTCAGGAGATATAATGATTTTTAGAGGCAAATTCAATTTTTTCCCAAATTTCGAGATCAAATTCCCTCAAAACCGGGAGCTCTACGAAAAATCGGTGAGCGATGCCATAATTTACGATCTCTGATTAGCCGAATTTCGATCGCACCTGAAAAATTTTTTGTCCAAAAATTTTCGTAAAATTTTCTTTACCTGACCCTTAAAAATTTTTTGAAAAATAAAAGTTCTTTCATGGGAATATTGTATCATTTTATTGATTGATTCGACTATGTACATTACGAAAATGCTTGCAGTTGGGCGGTCAGTACATTATTTCATAAATTATAGGCAAAAATCTGAAACTTTCAAAGAAAAAATTGATAATTTTCCCGAAGCTGCCACTTCTTCTGGACATGTGCTACGCACTTGAAACTCCACTATGTTTTAGAGCGGAACTTGAAGTTTGAAAACGTTTTTATTTGAGGGGTCTGTGACGAATAATTCAGGAGATATAACGATTTTTGGAGGCAAATTCAATTTTTTCCCAAATTTCGAGTTCAAATTCCTCCAAAACCTGGAGCTCTACGAAGAATCGGTGAGCGATGCCATAATTTACGATCTCTGATTAGCCGAATTTCGATCTCACCTGAAAAATTTTTTGTCCAAAAATTTTCGTAAAATTTTCTATACCTGACCCTTAAAAATTTTTTGAAAAATAAAAGTTCTTTCATGGGAATATTGTATCATTTTATTGATTGATTCGACTATGTAGATTACGAAAATGCTTGCAGTTGGGCGGTCAGTACATTATTTCATAAATTATAGGCAAAAATCTGAAACTTTCAAAGAAAAAATTGATAATTTTCCCGAAGCTGCCACTTCTTCTGGACATGCGCTACGCACTTGAAACTCCACTATGTTTTAGAGCGGAACTTGAAGTTTGAAAACGTTTTTATTTGAGGGGTCTGTGACGAATAATTCAGGAGATATAACTATTTTTAGAAGCAAATTCAATTTTTTCCCAAATTTCGAGTTCAAATTCCCCCAAAACCGGGAGCTCTACGAAGAATCGGTGAGCGATGCCATAATTTACGATCTCTGATTAGCCGAATTTCGATCTCACCTGAAAAATTTTTTGTCCAAAAATTTTCGTAAAATTTTCTATACCTGACCCTTAAAAATTTTTTTGAAAAATAAAAGTTCTTTCATGGGAATATTGTATCATTTTATTGATTGATTCGACTATGTAGATTACGAAAATGCTTGCAGTTGGGCGGTCAGTACATTATTTCATAAATTATAGGCAAAAATCTGAAACTTTCAGAGAAAAAATTAATAATTTTCGCGAAGCTGCCACTTCTTCTGGACATGGGCTACGCACTTGAAACTCCACTATGTTTTAGAGCGGAACATGAAGTTTGAAAACGTTTTTATTTGAGGGATCTGTGACGAATAATTCAGGAGATATAACTATTTTTAGAGGCAAATTCAATTTTTTCCCAAATTTCGAGTTCAAATTCCCCCAAAACCGGGAGCTCTACGAAGAATCGGTGAGCGATGCCATAATTTACGATCTGTGATTAGCCGAATTTCGATCTCACCTGAAAAATTTTTTGTCCAAAAATTTTCGTAAAATTTTCTATACCTGACCCTTAAAAATTTTTTGAAAAATAAAAGTTCTTTCATGGGAATATTGTATCATTTTATTGATTGATTCGACTATGTAGATTACGAAAATGCTTGCAGTTGGGCGGTCAGTACATTATTTCATAAATTATAGGCAAAAATCTGAAACTTTCAAAGAAAAAATTGATAATTTTCCCGAAGGTGCCACTTCTTCTGGACATGGGCTACGCACTTGAAACTCCACTATGTTTTAGAGCGGAACTTGAAGTTTGAAAACGTTTTTATTTGAGGGGTCTGTGACGAATAATTCAGGAGATATAACGATTTTTAGTGGCAAATTCAATTTTTTCCCAAATTTCGAGATCAAATTCCCCCAAAACCGGGAGCTCTACGAAGAATCGGTGAGCGATGCCATAATTTACGATCTCTGATTAGCCGAATCTCGATCGCACCTGAAAAATTTTTTGTCCAAAAATTTTCGTAAAATTTTCTATACCTGACCCTTAAAAATTTTTTTAAAAATAAAAGTTCTTTCATGGGAATATTGTATCATTTTATTGATTGATTCGACTATGTAGATTACGAAAATGCTTGCAGTTGGGCGGTCAGTACATTATTTCATAAATTATAGGCAAAAATCTGAAACTTTCAGAGAAAAAATTGATAATTTTCCCGAAGCTGCCACTTCTTCTGGACATGGGCTACGCACTCGAAACTCCACTATGTTTTAGAGCGGAACTTGAAGTTTGAAAACGTTTTTATTTGAGGGGTCTGTGACGAATAATTCAGGAGATATAACGATTTTTAGAGGCAAATTCAATTTTTTCCCAAATTTCGAGTTCAAATTCCCTCAAAACCGGGAGCTCTACGAAGAATCGGTGAGCGATGCCATAATTTACGATCTCTGATTAGCCGAATCTCGATCGCACCTGAAAAATTTTTTGTCCAAAAATTTTCGTAAAATTTTCTATACCTGACCCTTAAAAATTTTTTGAAAAATAAAAGTTCTTTCATGGGAATATTGTATCATTTTATTGATTGATTCGACTATGTACATTACGAAAATGCTTGCAGTTGGGCGGTCAGTACATTATTTCATAAATTATAGGCAAAAATCTGAAACTTTCAGAGAAAAAATTGATAATTTTCCCGAAGCTGCCACTTCTTCTGGACATGGGCTACGCACTCGAAACTCCACTATGTTTTAGAGCGGAACTTGAAGTTTGAAAACGTTTTTATTTGAGGGGTCTGTGACGAATAATTCAGGAGATATAACGATTTTTAGAGGCAAATTCAATTTTTTCCCAAATTTCGAGTTCAAATTCCCTCAAAACCGGGAGCTCTACGAAGAATCGGTGAGCGATGCCATAATTTACGATCTCTGATTAGCCGAATTTCGATCTCACCTGAAAAATTTTTTGTCCAAAAATTTTCGTAAAATTTTCTATACCTGACCCTTAAAAATTTTTTGAAAAATAAAAGTTCTTTCATGGGAATATTGTATCATTTTATTGATTGATTCGACTATGTAGATTACGAAAATGCTTGCAGTTGGGCGGTCAGTACATTATTTCTTAAATTATAGGCAAAAATCTGAAACTTTCAAAGAAAAAATTGATAATTTTCCCGAAGCTGCCACTTCTTCTGGACATGGGCTACGCACTTGAAACTCCACTATGTTTTAGAGCGGAACTTGAAGTTTGAAAACGTTTTTATTTGAGGGGTCTGTGACGAATAATTCAGGAGATATAACGATTTTTAGAGGCAAATTCAATTTTTTCCCAAATTTCGAGATCAAATTCCCTCAAAACCGGGAGCTCTACGAAAAATCGGTGAGCGATGCCATAATTTACGATCTCTGATTAGCCGAATTTCGATCGCACCTGAAAAATTTTTTGTCCAAAAATTTTCGTAAAATTTTCTTTACCTGACCCTTAAAAATTTTTTGAAAAATAAAAGTTCTTTCATGGGAATATTGTATCATTTTATTGATTGATTCGACTATGTACATTACGAAAATGCTTGCAGTTGGGCGGTCAGTACATTATTTCATAAATTATAGGCAAAAATCTGAAACTTTCAAAGAAAAAATTGATAATTTTCCCGAAGCTGCCACTTCTTCTGGACATGGGCTACGCACTTGAAACTCCACTATGTTTTAGAGCGGAACTTGAAGTTTGAAAACGTTTTTATTTGAGGGGTCTGTGACGAATAATTCAGGAGATATAACGATTTTTAGTGGCAAATTCAATTTTTTCCCAAATTTCGAGATCAAATTCCCCCAAAACCGGGAGCTCTACGAAGAATCGGTGAGCGATGCCATAATTTACGATCTCTGATTAGCCGAATTTCGATCGCACCTGAAAAATTTTTTGTCCAAAAATTTTCGTAAAATTTTCTATACCTGACCCTTAAAAATTTTTTGAAAAATAAAAGTTCTTTCATGGGAATATTGTATCATTTTATTGATTGATTCGACTATGTAGATTACGAAAATGCTTGCAGTTGGGCGGTCAGTACATTATTTCATAAATTATAGGCAAAAATCTGAAACTTTCAAAGAAAAAATTGATAATTCTCCCGAAGCTGCCACTTCTTCTGGACATGGGCTACGCACTTGAAACTCCACTATGTTTTAGAGCGGAACTTGAAGTTTGAAAACGTTTTTATTTGAGGGGTCTGTGACGAATAATTCAGGAGATATAACGATTTTTAGAGGCAAATTCAATTTTTTCCCAAATTTCGAGATCAAATTCCCCCAAAACCGGGAGCTCTACGAAGAATCGGTGAGCGATGCCATAATTTACGATCTCTGATTAGCCGAATTTCGATCGCACCTGAAAAATTTTTTGTCCAAAAATTTTCGTAAAATTTTCTTTACCTGACCCTTAAAAATTTTTTGAAAAATAAAAGTTCTTTCATAAGAATATTGTATCATTTTATTGATTGATTCGACTATGTACATTACGAAAATGCTTGCAGTTGGGCGGTCAGTACATTATTTCATAAATTATAGGCAAAAATCTGAAACTTTCAAAGAAAAAATTGATAATTTTCCCGAAGCTGCCACTTCTTCTGGACATGGGCTACGCACTTGAAACTCCACTATGTTTTAGAGCGGAACTTGAAGTTTGAAAACGTTTTTATTTGAGGGGTCTGTGACGAATAATTCAGGAGATATAACGATTTTCAGTGGCAAATTCAATTTTTTCCCAAATTTCGAGATCAAATTCCCCCAAAACCGGGAGCTCTACGAAGAATCGGTGAGCGATGCCATAATTTACGATCTCTGATTAGCCGAATTTCGATCGCACCTGAAAAATTTTTTGTCCAAAAATTTTCGTAAAATTTTCTATACCTGACCCTTAAAAATTTTTTGAAAAATAAAAGTTCTTTCATGGGAATATTGTATCATTTTATTGATTGATTCGACTATGTAGATTACGAAAATGCTTGCAGTTGGGCGGTCAGTACATTATTTCATAAATTATAGGCAAAAATCTGAAACTTCCAGAGAAAAAATTGATAATTTTCCCGAAGCTGCCACTTCTTCTGGACATGGGCTACGCACTTGAAACTCCACTATGTTTTAGAGCGGAACTTGAAGTTTGAAAACGTTTTTATTTGAGGGGTCTGTGACGAATAATTCAGGAGATATAACGATTTTTAGTGGCAAATTCAATTTTTTCCCAAATTTCGAGATCAAATTCCCCCAAAACCGGGAGCTCTACGAAGAATCGGTGAGCGATGCCATAATTTACGATCTCTGATTAGCCGAATTTCGATCGCACCTGAAAAATTTTTTGTCCAAAAATTTTCGTAAAATTTTTCTATACCTGACCCTCAAAAATTTTTTGAAAAATAAAAGTTCTTTCATGGGAATATTGTATCATTTTATTGATTGATTCGACTATGTAGATTACGAAAATGCTTGCAGTTGGGCGGTCAGTACATTATTTCATAAATTATAGGCAAAAATCTGAAACTTCCAGAGAAAAAATTGATAATTTTCCCGAAGCTGCCACTTCTTCTGGACATGGGCTACGCACTTGAAACTCCACTATGTTTTAGAGCGGAACTTGAAGTTTGAAAACGTTTTTATTTGAGGGGTCTGTGACGAATAATTCAGGAGATATAACGATTTTCAGTGGCAAATTCAATTTTTTCCCAAATTTCGAGATCAAATTCCCCCAAAACCGGGAGCTCTACGAAGAATCGGTGAGCGATGCCATAATTTACGATCTCTGATTAGCCGAATTTCGATCGCACCTGAAAAATTTTTTGTCCAAAAATTTTCGTAAAATTTTCTATACCTGACCCTTAAAAATTTTTCGAAAAATGAAAGTTCTTTCATGGGAATATTGTATCATTTTATTGATTGATTCGACTATGTACATTACGAAAATGCTTGCAGTTGGGCGGTCAGTACATTATTTCATAAATTATAGGCAAAAATCTGAAACTTTCAAAGAAAAATTCCAGTTTCTTTGTCTATAACACTTCACTCAATGTTCCGGATCTTACCAGTAAAAAACATTTTTTCTTCTTTTTTGGGTCGATATAGTCTCCTTCAAGAGATATACATCTAATCCAACTATACTCCTCTACCTTTTCTTTTGCTTTCGAAATAGGTTTTAACTTCGACAATAACTTCTTCATTAGAGATAATAGTTATTTGTTTTACTAGGCAGCAAAATTGTAGATTGATTGCCGTGGCTGATAGTTCTTAGACGAGCCTAGCGAGGCTAGAAATTCAGCCAAGGCATTCAATCTACTTTGCTACCGAGTTAAATATATAATTTTTATTGCAATCAAACTCACAATTTCAGTAGAAAATGTATTCATAAATTATGTTTAAAATGACCTCCACCATTTCTTGTTCAAGCATGTGCCCTCTTTCTTATTTCTCCAATTGGTACTTTCAATCTGAAATTCACTCTCAATCTCAAATTATCGAATTTGGTCAACGTAGAAAAAACTAACGAAAAGTATGGTGAGAAACTTTTTAAAAATCACAAGAACTCAAATATCAATAACTGTTGATTTTTGGTTATCACAAAATATGGCTCGAACGACAGCAAACGAATCATACTAACACGTCCTCTAAGCTTAACGTCTAATTTGGAAACACACTGCATTTGTGTTCTCTCAAATCAGAACAAAAATTTTACGTACCTATTTGTGAAATCAAAATAATGTCGATATTTTTTCACGTTTGTGAAAAATATCTTTATAATTACTGTATCTCAATAAGATATTCAGTTTATGTTGCGTTCCATTTAATAAGTGTGACTCGCTCTGCTCGCCGAAGGGGCTCCGCCCCTTGGACCCCGTCACTATGCCGGTAGATCCTTCATTGGGTATCCGACTAGAAAATAAAAGCTTTTTTTCCGAAACCTTGTATCGTTAGCTGATTTCAGACGATTCACTCGGTATACTATGCTGGTTCTAGGTTGGAATTCTATATGATTTTTTTCCTAGAATATACCGTTTCGCCCTTGCTCACATGCATGGGCGCCCGCAGAAATTTTTCTCAGGGGGGGCAAAAAAAAAATTATTGAAAAACGATAAGGCGTCCATGATTGTCATTGAAAACCGGAAAATTGTTGAGAATCCATTACTTTCCTTTTTTCCATGCCCTTTGGATTGAGAAAGTAATATTGAGTGTGTTGTGCTGAAAAATGAGGCAATCAAAATCTCAGGGGGGGCCACGGCCCCCCCTGGCCCTCCCCTGCGGGCGCCCATGCTCACATGAAAATATTTGATGCAAATCCTAACTTTTCATGACGACAAATCAAGGGCGGTCCTAGCCTTAAATTTTGAGGGGGTTCGCCATTTTGGGCTTCGAGTTTTTCTATGGGACCAAATCCCATATTACACCGATATCAAGCCTAACCTCTCAAAAATATTTATATTTAGATATTCATATGAATATTTATATAAGGCGTACAACTTTGCTTCCGCCGCGGCAACGGCGCGCCGTTTTGCAATAGATGGCTGTAACGGTAAGTGGTAGTAGAAATAAATATAACGTAGATGTCACACAATAAGTTTAGGTATTTGTGAACATAACGCCATCGACATGTTAGTCGATTTGTATCTGCATCATAAAGTTATTCACGATTAGCTGCCATACGTCCCGGTACGCCGGGACATGTCCCGGTTTGGACCATTGAGTCCCCGTGTCCCGGTTAGTTATTCAATTGTCCCGGTCAGTAATTTGACCGTTATGAGATTCATATTTCCTTATATAGTGTAGGTGAGACAAAATTTGTTTTCATGGAATCTCAACGGATTCCAGTAATCATAAATCTGAAATGCTGTTTCCGTTGCTCAAACATTATATTTCAGAAACCGAAGGATTGAAAATAAAATTATTAAAATTGTTCAAAAATAGTTATTTATAATACAAGTGCAGAAGGCATTGATATTCTTCCACGAGTTCAAAATTCAAAAACGAGCCACGAAGTGGCGAGTTTTGGAATGAACGAGTGGAAGAATGAGCCTTCTGTACGAGTATTATACATTATTTTCTCTAATTCATTGCATTTTCATTGAAATTAATGAAATATTTCCATAAATATATTTTAGTGATTTTTGCATTGAAAAATGTTGGTTGGCAGAACGGATTTCTTTAAGGCAAATTGATGAATTGACAGATAAAGCCGTGGCAGAAAGTTCGGAGTACCAACATAGAATAATAAAATATAACCATGAAAACTGTGCGTTTCTGATATATTCTCGCACGATTTTGTTCTACAAGATGTGGAAGAATGAACGGAATAACCACAGAATTAGAGAAAATAGTCTTATGCAATCACTTTATTTTATATTGAATCCTTAGAGTACCTTAATATTTCCATATAAAATATTTTCGCTGTCAGTGCGGTACTTACTTCGAAGTAAAATAAAGGCGAGTTTTTTTTTAATTCGACAATGAAACTATCGGTTGTCCAGCGCATAGACTTCACAATACTGCTTCCACTTCCGCCGATATGATTTTAATTTCTGTGCATTCTATTGGTCTTAAAATTTTCAAATATTTTTCGATATTTTTTGTAAGGGTCGAACGATGAAAGGTTTTCGTGAGTATGCAGAAACAACTTACAGCAATGTTCTTTCTTATTCTAGAATTCGATGGCTTTCACTAGTTCTAGCTATTGAACGCTTGCTGAAGCTATGGGTGCCATTGAAAAAAAATTTCTTAGCTGAAAAAAAGGCCTTAAAAGCTGTAACCGATTTTTTTTGACTCTTTATTAGAACTTTATACTCTATTTCTACACAGTCAAGCATTTCTGATTGACAAACCGATTGAAAGTATTGAAAAATCATTAATTACTGTTATTAAAGATTAAAGTAAAAATTAATTGAGAGGATAGGTACTAAGAAAGAGTTGAATGGAAGATTACTAAATAACTATTTCGGAAACCAAACAAGACAAGTCTACAGGGTGGCCACTTTTTTAATGGGTTTGTATTGGTAGCTTTTAAGCCATAAGAGTTAGAAGGTCGGTCAAATGGAGAAAAAATTGCATGCATAGAAGCATTATAAAGCAGTTCAAACAAATCGAGATTATCAGGGCCGGTTATTGAGATAGGTATCATAAAAAAAGTAAATTATGTCATTTTGATTTTTCTTTTTTTCCACTTTATTTAAAATATTATCAAAAAATGTTACATGAATTTTTTATTCGACAGTAAATTATCCTCAATTTGACGTATTCAGATTTCGTATCCAGCGTTTCGAACTCTCTGGGACACCCTCAACCTCATTTTTTTCAATACGGACCTGCATATTTTATGACATTTTTCGAAATAACTTTTAACGCTGAATTCAACGATATATCACACAATGTCATTCAAAGTTGATTTTCAGATGATTTTGACCCTCATCCAAATTTAATGGTGTGTATGTAAGAAAAAATAAGTTTATTAACGATATCAATGTTCTGACCCAAATTCAATCGAACCCAGAAAAAAATCGAGAACTGTGGCCAGTGAATGGAATTTTTCAAAAACTGCTGTTAATAAAATAGTCAACAGACGCGAATACAATGATTTCAAATTTGAATACCAAGCCTTGCACAAATTATATCGTAATGATCTCAAAATAAAGTTCGATTCTGTAATTTGTTTCAACGGAACAAATGACAAATACAACAATAGTGATACCTCGCGAGAAAATTGAGAATGTTTCGAAAGGTATTCAAGGAGACCAAACAAGCAAATGTATAAGAAGTATGGGTTCCAGAACCGTAAAGTGTACCTATTTTACAAAATGGTGGACATTTCAAACACTTACTTCATTAATTTTCATTTACTTTCGAATAATCATCTGATTTTTCTTTCGTTAAATGATACTTTCGTTTAATTATTATGAATTGAAATATTTAAATGATTATTATAAAAGAAGAACCAAGAAACCAGTATACTGGTTTCTTGCTTTGATTCTAATATGTTCCATTTAGTTCAAGATGGGTAAGTTGACTTTCTTATCGAAATTTATTGCATATTGCATGTTGCCAATTAAACTGAATAAAGGTAATACAGATCCGACCCAAAGAAAATTGGATAAGGGTCAAAATCACCTGAAAATCTACTTTGAATGATATATCGTTGAATTCAGCGTTAAAAGTTATTTCGAAAAATGTCATAAAATATGCAGGTCCGTATTGAAAAAATTGAGGTTGAGGGTGTCCCAGAGAGTACGAAACGTTGGAAACGAAATCTGATTACGTCAAATTGAGGATAATTTACTGTCGAATAAAAAATTCCTGTGACATTTTTTGATGATATTTGAAATAAAGTGGGAAAAAAAGAAAAATCAAAATGACATAATTTACTTTTCTTATATCTCAATAATAATGCTTCTATGCATGCAACTTTTTTTCCATTTGACCGACTTTCTAACTCTTATGGTTTAAAAGTTACCAATACAATCCCATTAAAAAAGTGGCCACCCTGTAGACTTGTCATGTTATGAGTTTCCATACAGTTTTATAATACGTCATAATCTCAAACAATTTATTAATATGAATTTCTACCAAGTAAAGACCGATCCCATCAAGAAGATCTGGGCATACTGGCAACGTTGCAGATTATTTGGCATTTGACAGACGTTACGTATTGAACATAATTGCCGCCACCGGATATAAACAATGAATAAAATAGTAGTTTTTGACGAGAAAAAGCCATTTTTTTCAGGGAAAAGCTTGAAATGTGATTAATTAATCATTTCTGACGAGAATCAGTTGATAAAATACAAGAAAACCAGCTATTAATGTGGATAACCTTACCTTCATCAAGCCAATTTTACAAATTTTAAAAAAAAACCAGCAGGATTGAGGAATTTATGTCACCGGATTCGTGATCTAATACCCAAAATTAGTAAGTAAGCAAAATTTCATCACTTTTGAATCATTATCAAAATTAATTCTATATAGTAAACATTCACCTGTTTTTCTTTTCAGAAGATGAATTATTATACAGGATTTGGATGGATAATTATACAGGATTTTTATTTGTGGAATATCAATTAGAAATATCTAGAGATGTTGGACCAATTCAAGTCTGAAAATTGAGATTAAAGCTTCAAATTATTAACTAATTTGTAAAGAAATACACAATATTTGATCAACTATTATATAGGGTGTATATATTTGAAGTAGTAATTAGTCATTTTTGGAGAAATGAGACATTTTGAAATCTGAAATTCTCATTTCTCTAGAAATGGCAATTTCTTTCTTATTTAAAAAATTTGGGGAAAATGCATAATCAAAATGTGAGAGTTATTATCAGTCATTAGAAATACTACCTGAAATAAAGAAACTGCATTCAATGTTTATTTTCAGTTTTGACAAATATTGAATTTACATAATCATTCGATAAGATCTATGAAAAGACCTACAGTGAAATGTTGTTTTAGGAATATTCAGTATAGCTGTAATAAACAAACTGAAAAGAGGCAGAATGAATAATAGATCTACCTTTCGGATACCCATATCTGAGAAATCAGGTTATAAGAAGTCCCTCATTTCCAAGGTTTATCAATACATTTTTCAGTTGAGCAGCAAATTATTCTTCTATTCCATATTTTGTGAAGAAATACAATATAATTGAACAATTTGAAGGACCTATTGGAAATTCCTGACGAACTAAGGAGTTTTTTAGTATCTGAAGATTGTATTGATGCTATGTTATAGAACGAGACTTGTGGCTCTGGGTTTTACTCAGAAGTGAATTAAACAGGGCAATTTATGTCCTATATAGTAAATAAAATTTTGATAGATAAAAGTTTCAAAAGATCAACAATTGATCATAGTATTTACATAAATCAAAAAATAACTGGCTTACTATTGTTGCATTGTACATGGATGACTTTTTTGTTTTAACTAATGTTAATTCTGAATGAATTTTCTGATAGAAAATTTTATGATAAAGAAATTAGGGGAAGCTAAAAAATGATTAGGGATGAATATTACTAGAAATTATGGAAAAGGTAGTAAAGCTATCGATTATATTCTTCAAATATGTATTGCAATAATTCAACATGTCTGATTGTGAACATGTGAAAACTAAATTGAATTTTGATTCAACAAAAGAGAGTTGTAATGATGAACCATATAAGAAATTAATAGGTTTATTAATATCTTCAGCAGTATTAACTAGTCCTGATATAGCATACTCTGTTAATTTCTTGAGTCAATTTAATAATGATCTCATTGTTGAACACTGAAAAAGTGCAAAACTCATTTCAAGATACAAAGATAATTGTTCAATTTTTACTTCAGTCAAAAGGAACTGAGTATTTGAAATCGGTACTAAAATTGTATCGGCCAATACTATTGACCCATATGGGTCAATAACTACATTGACTTGATTTTTTCAAATGTTAACTTTGGATCTGAATCAATGAATAATTTAATTCTTACCAAAATGAAAAGCAATGAATAAATCAGTAGGATAGCATTTTTGAAATGGCCATATAGCACCTATTCCTATAACGATTAAAAGATTGGAAACTTTAGTGAACAAATAGGTAGGTATCAACATTTTTATACAAATTTGATCATTCATTCATGACATGGAAATTTTCAATAAATAGTTGCTTTTTAAAGTATTTTATACCTTCATTGAATTGCTGGAAAATTGATACCAATTTCGAAAGTGACTGCCATGTTAAATTCTTCATATACTGAATGATCCTTCAAAATTTATTTCTGTCGTAACATTTTGACTAGTATTTCAACTGATATATTCCATACGTCATTGAAATCAATATCTTCAAAGTACTATTCGAAAGACTTATAATGGAATTTAGAAAAATATGTCTTTCTCAATTTCATAGTCATATATGATATGATGCATAAGTCCAAATTTAATTAATTCACATCTAAAGTGAATGTTATTTTTAGAAATATTCAGTATAGCTATAATAAACCAACTAAAAAGAGACATAATGAATAGACTTGCCTTTCAAATACCCATGGCCTATGTTACCTCATAAGCAATTACCTACAATATCTTATCTTGGTGAAACCTTTTTGAGAAATCAGGTGATAAGTTTGAGAGTCTCTAATTTCCAAGGCTTATTAATACATGTTTCAGTTGAGCGGAATATAATATAACAGGGTATATATAGTTGAAATTATTAGTATGAAAGATTTGACTTCATTATAAATTCAACAGCACTGCACTCAAATTCTTCAAAAACGGAGTGGTCACTTATATTTTTGCACTCCTCTGTCGTAAAAGTGTATATTTTAGATATTCAAAAAACTCATGGAAACTTTTGACTGTTATCTGACTAACTTGGCTCTTTTTTTTCCAGTAATAAAGCCAATTGTGAATTATCTATAAGGAGTCTTTCTATCTGTTCAATACTGTTTCATAGTAGCATAACTTTTACTCCAATCCAACTGAATTGATGAATGAAGCTTCTGTTCTCTTTGGTAGTTCCATCTTCTGTCGCAATAAATTCAAATTCTCACGAAAGGAAATGTAGTTTTATAGATTGTGGAAAATAAACGAAAAATTCCTGAAATAAAGTAACATTCATCCAATTAATTCCAAATAATACAAACCCTTCAAACAAACCTGAATTGAGGAAAATGCATTCGATGATATAAATGTTCATTTCCAAATTTTGACAAATATCTATCGAATTTTTGATTCGCCGTAGACTTTGCATTTTATCTGTCGGCATTTATTTAAATATTGAATAACAATTTTGGAAACTGCAAACTTTTTCAAGAACTTTCATATATCGAAATGGAATATTTATTATTAACATGACACTGACAGCCAAATTGTCCACAGATACCACAGAAATATGGGACTTGAAATGTCAAAATGATCCGAAACACCCCGTATACTCGAAAACCGCGGGGAGAATCGAAGGTTTGGGATTTTTCCCGGGATCTCCAGACGATTTTGAGGGGGGTCTTATTCTTGTCATTTTTGCTCTAGATGGTCCCGTTTGGGCTGTGATTTTACGTTTAAAGTTTGACGTATATGTGCAAGCGGTTTTATATATACTTAGATTCATTTCTAAGCTTTATCAATTTCATAGAACATAAACTGTTGAAATATGAGCCGTTGATGTTTCAACCATTTTAGCATCACTTTAATTAAATTAATCCGTCTAATTTTTTAATTGCTGTGGCATGCGAAAGCCATTCGAAATTCCCACCACAGAACATGTTATTTGACAATTCCAAGGTTTTCGACATAACCAACCACAATATCGTTAACCTCTTTTTTCGTTATAACATAAAGTATCACAGACGATTACGTCCATAGAGTTATAAACATAGATAAAGAAAGTACATATATGCAATTTTTACATGTCCCCAACATGACTAGATTACGTTGTCGGATTGTGATGTATTTTCAAATCCACAATATTACTATATCGTTATGAATGTACATTATATTTAATGAAATATATTTATTTGACTGATTCCCGATTAAATATGCAAATATGAATATTTGGAATCCGATATTTTCCCTAATTGTCGAATTTATAATAAGCAGAATATTTATTATTTTCTGTATCTACGTGCTGAAATCAGAGGTTTGGCAACTTCTGCTCTCCTAGTGTCCTCGGTTGTTTCAGGTCGTTTGGGGCGATTGAAGTTTGTTTTCTAAATTTCAGACATATTGAGGTATTTATTTCAATATATTTTGAGTTAATATGAAATGTTGATTCACTATGGGACTTAAGAAGTGCGTTCTTTGTGGAGAAACTTGCGAATTGAGTGAAATATTGTATCACTGATGTTTTCATTTCCGCGCTCTTCATGTCAAATTTGATAGTTCATGTTGGCGACACAATTTGCCTACAGAAAATGACATATGCTCACTGTTTTCATGTTTATTACTGTGAGGACATAACCAACCACAATGTCGTTAACCTCTTTTTTCGTCATCATAAAGTACCACAGACGATTACGTCCAACTTGTAGATAGATACAATAGATCGTATCGCTTATAACAATAAAACAACATCTGTGAACACTTCCTCCTTATTTTCGAAACGACAGACTCACGTTTCAAAGATGGTGGCTTCGAGGATTAGCATTCGAACCAATGAAGAATTACCAAGATTGCTTTCAACGACCACACCTTGTTCTCGAATCAATTACCGAACATCTGTCAATAGTAATTCAATTTGCTCGATTTGAAAGTCAAATTTCTACACGGAAGTCGATTTGAGGTCCAAGACATAGCCGAAAGGTACCGCCTGTTCAATTATTGGGCTGGTGGTGTGGCTCAGGAGGAGGTGTGTGGGCCCTGGTTGCGTGGGCAGAGGCGCATCTGTCTCGGGGATTAAGGGTTTTGCGGATGTGTCGGTGGTTATTCCAAAAAAGTGGATTTTGCATAATGATATACTATTTGATAATCAATTGGATTGATGTTTTAAATTTTTTAACTTGAGTTCATTCCTCAGAGTAATAAACATAGGTAGAGGGCACATATGGCATTTTCAGTAAGCAAATTTTGTCCCCAACATGAACTATCAAATTTGACATGAAGCGCGCGGAAATGAAAACATATCAGTGATACGATATTTCACTCAATTCGCGAGTTTCTCCACAAAGAACGCATTTCTTATGTCCCATAGTGAATCAACGTTTCATATTAAATCAAAATATATTGAAATAAATACCTCAATATATCAGAAATTCAGAAAACAAACTTCAAGCGCGCCAAACGACGTAAAACGAACGATGACACTAGGAGAGCAAAAGTTGCCAAACTTTGGATTTCAGCAGGTATATACAGAAAATAATATATATTCTGCTCTTTATAAATTCGACAAATAGGAAAAATATCGAATTCCAAATATTCAAATTTGCATATTTAATCGGGAATCACTCAAATAAATATATTTCATTTAATATAATATAGATTCATAACGATATAGTAAAATTTTGGATTTGAAAATATTTCACAATCCGACAACGTAATCTCACCATGTTGGGGACATGTAAAATTTGCGTATACTTCCTCTATCTATGTTTTTTAGATACTCCATGCCCTATACCTACACTATTATTACCTCTTGATTGTTAAAACTTTCAATATTCGGTTAATTATTTATTTACTGGTTCCCAAACCACTAGTTTATAGAGAATATTGAATCTCTGTGAGAAATTAATAAAATTTCATAGTTTTTGACATATGAAGAAGAAAAAAAGATTTCTGGTGTTCTGAATTTTACTCAATACGCTCTATTAGTGATGACGTCACATACCGCCATTTTAGTTCTCCTGATAGTGTTCGGAATCCAAACAAACAAATTGTCATTCAAATTAGTACGTTGTCGTTGAAGAAATTGGAGTTCGACCTTGAAGTTCAACTAATAAACACGGCTTTTTACAAAATCTGGTGAATGATACAGGATTCAAACTTACTGGTATTAACCTCGTTCCATCTGTCTATCAATTAATACTGAAATCGTTCCTCAAATACTCTTATTTATGAAAATAAGCCAATTCCTTCAACGACACCGTACTAATTTGAATGACAATTTATTTGTTTGGATTCCGAACATTGACAGGAGAACCAAAAATGGCGGTGTGTGGCGTCACACTAATAGAGCGTATTTAGCAAAGGTATATGAACTCCATTCGAAATTTAGCATTCCAGAGAATATTCAACTGAATTTCGGAGCATCCATACAGGATGTGTCAGAATAATGTTTAAATCGAGTCGTTAGTCAGTTTTGAGATGAACTAAAAAAAAAATTCTTGTTGGCCATCGTTACAGGAACGGAATGAGCCAACATTTTTTCTGACCTCAGTCCCAATCAATTCGGCCACTACAAACCGGACCAGTCATGAACTAGTTATCCGTACCAGATCGTCACGGCTATCACGACCTTTTTTTGCGTGAGGCTTGCCACACACGACGATACTTGCCTGATGTGGCACAGCGAATGGCTACCGATTTATATAGGCGTATTCCGCTAATCATCCGGATTACCCAGCCTCCTCGGTCCTCCGAGAGGGCACCAAGAGAGATCACAGAGAGAAGGCTTGTGTCGGAAATGAGTGACATACGAGCATCACTAAACAGCTGAACAGACGGCGGGCCGAAGCACGCTATGGCCGATTTAATATGACAAATGACTGTCTCTTGGCGGTCACAGCCGACTGTCTGTAATCCCCCGACGACGGTAATCTGTTTCTTGTTTTTGAACCAATTAGTTGAATTATTATTTAAACTAATCGTTGCTATCTCAACTCTTATTCTTCTGCTGCCTTGTTGCCTGCCTATATGCGGGCTTGTAAAGCACGTGTTTCGAATTGTCTAAATGAGATTCGGTAGACGGTTTTTGTGTATTTTTAGGTTAGCATATGGGGAATTATTTAGGGTGGTTCTGATGTGTGTGAAAGTTTTTCAAGATTTGCGCTCTATCCGGGATGTTGACGATTTTTTGAAACTGAATCGAATCGTTCATTTAGGGCTATCTTATCTGAAAGTTAAGAAAAATACCAACATTATGATACATAGTCGTACAACTTTGCTTACGCCGTTTTTTTTCCGAAATTCGAGGCTTCATTGTAAAAACTGGTAATACATTTATGATTCAAAGTGTTGTTCATCGCTGGCCACTACTTTCTCCCATCTTTGGAGCAGCGTACGAATCCCGCGTTGAAAAAACTGGTCATCTTTTGAAGCGATCCACGAATCGATCCAATTTTTTACTCCGTCATTAGACCGGAAGTGCTGGTCAGCCATTTCAGCATTTCCAAGTATGTCTTGACCACTTTCGCAACAAAAGGTCGAACATTGTCATGCTGTAAAATCACTTTATCATGTCTCTAGTTGTATTGCGGCCGTTTGTCTTTCAATGCTCGGCTCAAACGCGTTTAATTGCGTTCAATAACGATCGTCTGTGATTGTTTCAGTCGATTTTAACAACTCATAATACACTACGCCGAGCTGGTCCGACCAAATACTGAGCATGACCTTGGAAGATATCCCCATGATTTCCTGCGCTTTGAATTATCGTAATGAACCCATTTTTCGTCTCCAGTTACAATGCGATGCAGAATTACCTTTCGTCTTTGCCTTGCAAGTAACTATTCACAAGCAAACAAACGCCGTTCAACATATCTCGGCTTCAACTCGTACGGCACCCAATTTCCTTGTTTCTGAATCATTTCCATGACTTTCAGGCGTTTTGAAATGGCTTGTTGCGTCACTCTAAATGATCCTACCAATTCTTGTTGCGTTTGACACGAGTCTTGATCAAGTAATGCCTCCAATTCAACATCTTCGGAAATCTTCTCTCTACCACCGCCACCGCTGGTCTTCGACATCAAAATCACCGTTCTTGAAGCGTTGAAACCACTCTCGGCACGTTCTTTCACCAATAGCGTCTCACCATATGTATTTCAGAGTATTCGATGAGCCTCAGCCGCAGATTTCTTAATATTAAAGCAGAAAATTAAAACCTCCCGCAAATGACGAGAATTTGGCTCATAAGCTGACATGTTTAAACGAGAATAACTTTATGATGCAGACACAAATCGACTAATATTTCGATTGCGTTATGTTAACAAATCCCTAAGCTTATTGTATGACATCTACGATCTATTCATTTCGACTTCCACTTACCGCTACAGTCATTTATTGCAAACGGCGGACGCAAAGTTGTACACCTAATATTTCATATTCCAAGTTGAACATATTAACATTATCAGCCCATAAACTCCGAATTTAATTATGTTTGGGGTTGAATCTTTTGTACTTCCTTCTTTTTCTCATAACAAGAAGAAGCCCCTATCGAAAAATATCTAATATAGGTACTCTAGTTACTTACTACTGAATAATAGAAGCTAAGATACATTAAATAAGTTATGTTAGGTACCATAACATAGCTAAGATATTTTGTCTGGTTTTCTATATTGAGTAGTTTTATTGGTACAAAAAGTGAACGACATATTGTACTACAACTTTTTTTGGCTAAAGGAACCACAGTCGATCCAAATCTTCAAAGATTCAATTCTAAAAATATCAGCTTTCTGCATCATCATCTTTTCTACTTATAACACCATTGAACACCATAAAAACCACTACCAAAATGATAAAGATAAAATATCTCTTTCTAATTCAGTCAGACTTACACAATCCAACAAAGTATCAACCTACCCAACTGAACAATCTACAAATCACATCCCCCAACGTCCAATATCGAAAATCATCCTCTCGAAATGATCCGAAATTAAATCAAAACAAATCCCATCGAACGGAAGCAAAAGCCCTGCTCTTTTCCACAACAATGGGGGTTGTTTTGTACCGAGCAAGGGCTCGTACCACAGCCCCACACAATACAAAAAGCCCCCTGAGTATCAGTCACGCCAAGACACAAAGCAATCCTCTAAATACAAGTTAATAGACTCCCGAACAATGCTTAATAGAGACATTGTACCTTGGCTGACGTGCAACACCCGGTATACTGGGCCTTTTGAACGTGTGAAAACCACTGTCAACATGCGTAACTAACAACTGCTCTCATTTATCAGGTAGGCCCCGCTTGTCATGTCCAAATGTCAGTCGTAATAATACAATAATTATCGGAATATTTTAATGTGGAAGGAATGACGGATGGGTCAGTCCGGGGGCCAATCGGATCCATTTCCGCGTTCAATTTGGCAGCCAAACGGTTTTTTTTTTGTTTTTTCTTATGGGAACTGGTTGAGAGCGATATTTAGGACGGTTGTTCATCATCTCAAGTGGGAATTGTCGTATGTACTTGTTAATTGATGGAGATTTAGTGGGAAGGTCAATTAAAAAGGGTGGGACGGTCAGGGAGTGAGAATCACTTGGATTTATTGAAGTGATTGTGTTGAATTTTCTAGAGAGAAGATGTGATTAAATTGGTTAGATACATCTCTGTTTGAAATACAACTAGTTCGATATTTAATTTTATGATACAACCTAACCTCTCTGAAGGATATAATCTACCAAATTGCCAAATTTGGCAATGTCAAAAGGAGTTTTATCTGTCGCTTTTGAGGATTTAGAGCTGGCTTGCTCAGAATTGTGTTCCTTAAGCAGCCCAATTCTGACATTCAGGAATGAAAAAGTTAGTAATCATGGCTCTATACCGATCACCATTGACTGTAACGTTCTCGCTTGATAAATAAATATTTGAGATTGAAAAACTATTACTTGACTTGAGCTTGACTTGAAATCAAGTCAAGCTTAAGCCAAGCCGTGAATCCCTAAGAAGAAGTTTTCGATGATATTGCCAATCAAAATATCACGTTGTTATTGTACGTTTGAAAAAGCAATATAATGGAATGAAACCTTTTGGATTAATTCTAGAACCAAATCCTCTCGCCGAAATAAGTGAAATAACCCATAAAAATCCCAAGATAAATAAATAAAAACTAATTCCATTCTCTTCTTAATTTCGTATCTAATGAGCATCATCCAAACAACGTGCGTATCTCGAATGATTAAAAGTTATTAATTAATTATTCAGCGGCAATTAAACGAACCTAATCCCATAAATTCCACGTAAACGGTCGTTTCTAAACACCATTTATTTCCCTTCTAATTCACCGAGCACCGACAACACTAATTCGAAAATTATTTATAAGCTCCATAAAATTAAAAATCCATTGTTTCAGGAAGAAAGTGAACCGGCCGATTTATTAGCTAAAAACAAGACTAATAACATTAACACTGCGTTTAAGTCGATTCAATTCGGTAGAAAATACGTTCTCACATGTTCAAGGATCCAGAGGAGAAATTATGCTAAACGTGGGGCATTATGCAGCCAATTTTTTGTTATTATATTGGCAATTATCCGGTGTATTAACGTTTCGGGGATTTTTCTGCTCTTACGTTGGTATTTACGCGTGATTTTTGGAATGAGAAATTATTCACCAACTCTCGAGTTACTCGGTTGTGGAGAGTTGGTGTTGCGTTCATATCACTTTATACACTTATACATTTCATTGTGTATTCCATCTTTAGATGTTTATCGATTGGTATCAGCCTTTTCTTCAAGAAAACCCATATTTACGAAAATATTATCACATTATCATTTATGAAGGATGTTTTTTTTAAGCTTTAGAACTTTAAATTGCAATAAAACAACGATCGATTATTCGATTGACATGAATTTGATTCATCCGCAAGATAATCTTGTGGCATTACATGTTTAATATGATTTCTGGCATATGACCGCCACGGCTGGCTCGGATGTATTCCAATCTGGACGTCCAATTTTCGATTACTTTTTCCAACATTTGTGGCCGTATATCGGCAATAACACGGCGAATGTTGTCCTCCAAATAGTCAAGGGTTTGTGGCTTATCCGCATAGACCAATGACTTCACATAGCCATACAGAAAGTAGTTTAGCGGTGTTAAATCACAAGATCTCGGAGGCCAATTCACAGGTCCAAAACGTGAAATTAGGCGGTCACCAAACGTGTCTTTCAATAAATCGATTGTGGCACGAGCTGTGTGACATGCTGCGCTGTCTTGTTGGAACCACAGTTCCTGGACATCATGGTTGTTCATTTCAGGAATGAAAAAGTTAGTAATCATGGCTCTATACCGATCACCATTGACTGTAACGTTCTGGCCATCATCGTTTTTGAAGAAGTACGGACCAATGATTCCACCAGCCCATAAAGCGCACCAAACAATCAGTTTTTCTGGATATACCGGTGTTTCGACATACACTGGAGGGTTAACTTCACTCCAAATGCGGCAGTTTTGTTTGTTGACGTAGCCATTCAACCAGAAGTGCGCTTCATCGCTAAACAAAATAAAATGGACGTAGTACGCGATACGTATTCCGCACAGAACCATTATTTTCGGAATAAAATTGCACTACTTGCAAGCGTTGTTTAGGCGTGAGTCTATTCATGATGAATTGCCAAACGAAACTGAGAATAAATCACTTGACAGCTGTTAAATCGGTCACCATCTTGAACAGTAATGCCAACTTAAAGTTATATATCTCGAAAAAAACACCCGATATATCTTGAAATTTTGCCCAATTTTAGGTGGTGCGCTAATTTCTTTGGGAAGTGTATTATTATGAAGACGTCGCGTCGGTAAGTAGGTAATATAGGCGTCGGTAAAATCACTTCCCGTCGTCTTTGGCCTAGTAACCAGTAAACAAGACCTATAGGCTGGCGAAAAATTCCCTAAGTAGCTGGAAATTGTGAAATTCTTATCGTAAGTTTTTTTGTAATAGAATTAATGAGCTGAAGTTGCTCTCCTCGATTTAGATAATTGCAATATTTGGTGTCAGACTAGGGGAACGTAATGCAAGCCTTGATATTGTATACTAATTTTTACATTGGAACTATTGAGGTCGAGTATTTTCGTCTAATTTAATACCTAGTATAAGTAGTACAGGATGTCCACTTGAAAGTATTCATTATGTCATAGATATTCGCCTCCTAATGAACATTCACCTTTCGATAGACTTCAATCAAATATTTTCTAACCTATTATTGAGCTATTAACGGGCCAATTTTTGTTCTAATCGTTTCTTGCTGTGAGCAGTTTGGATTGATGAAACAACGATTATACTTGAGCTGCTCCCATTTGGATCCAAATTGAATATTCAACTTTGCACGGCTAATTTGCTGCAGCTAGGAAAGTATTGAAATTATGATTATAATTTTGAGAAAACACGTGCAGGGAAATTTTCAGATAATGGTGATAAGATTGAGTACTTTATTCCATTGGTGTTAGTTCATAATTCTTGAGCAAATCCATGTTTCATGATGCAATCTTCAATTTTTTTTTAATTTTTATAAAGGGTGTTTTTTTTCGAGGTATATAACTTTAAGTTGGCAATACTGTTCAAGATGGCGACCGATTTTACTGCTGTCAAGTGATTTATTCTCAGTTTGGTTTGGCAATTCATCATGAATAGACTCACGCCTGAACAACGCTTGCAAATAGTGCAATTTCATTTCGAAAATAATGGTTCTGTGCGGAATAGGTATCGCGCACTACGTCCATTTTATTTTGTTTAGCGATGAAGCGCACTTCTGGTTAATTGGCTACGTCAACAAACAAAACTGCCGCATTTGGAGTGAAGCTAATCCTCGAGTGTATGTCGAAACACCGTTACATCCAGAAAAACTGACTGTTTGGTGCGCTTTATTGGCTGGTGGAATCATTGATCCGTACTTCTTCAAAAACGATGATGGCCAGAACGTTACAGTTAATGGTGATCGGTATAGAGCCATGATTACTAACTTTTTCATTCCTGAATTGAACAACCATGATGTCCAGGAGCTGTGGTTCCAATAAGACGGTGCAACATGTCACACAGCTCGTGCCACAATCGATTTATTGAAAGACACGTTTGTTGACCGCCTAATTTCACGTTTTCGACCTGTGAATTGGCCTCCAAGATCTTGTGATTTAACACCGCTAGACTACTTTCTGTGGGACTATGTAAAGTCATTGGTCTATGCGGATAAGCCACAAACCCTTGACCATTTGGAAGACAACATTCGCCGTGTTATTGCCGATATACGGCCACAAATGTTGGAAAAAGTCATCGAAAATTGGACGTCCAGATTGGACTACATCCGAGCCAGCCGTGGCGGTCATATGCCAGAAATCATATTTAAAATGTAATGCCACAAGATTATCTTGCGGATAAATAAAATTCATGTCAATCGAATAATCTATCGTTGTTTTATTGCAATTTAAAGTTTTATAGCTCTAAAAAAACACGCTTTACTTTATTCCATTGGTGTTAGTTCATAATTCTTGAACAAGTCCATGTTTCATCATGCTAATAATCTTCAAGTTTTTTTTTATTTTTATATTATTACTTACTCTTACGATACAGTACCTACATACTTCCCCAACAGTTTTATGTGACCAGCAGACACAATCTTCTAGACGAAGTTCACACAAGTTACTCTAAATAATGACTGTTTGAAATTACTGTTGGTCTTTACGTTGACAATAAATTTTTAACGATATATTGTCGCAGAGCGGTAAGTGTCTAACATAAAATGACAATAATCCCTTAAACCGATGACTGTTGTCAACGTTATTGTGGCCTGGCCACATAGTGGTGTATCTGTCTGTCTGACTGGTTGAATGATACTGCAATCTTTGTCGACTACAATACAAAATGTGGCAAAGTTCAGGTCCAGATCAAGTTAATTCAAAAACAGCAGTTTCGATCGAGATAATTGAATGTAGATTTGAAGTAATCATTTCAAACTTCGTGCAAAATTTGATATTGATAGAATACCTAACTAGAATCAGAAAAAATTGAAAAAAAAAATATCGAAAAAAATACACAATACTTAAGTAACTACATAATCGACGGATCTGGGATTATGGCTGTAGAAAAAAAAAACAATTACAGAACTTCGAGCTGATCACATAATCAGAACCATAAAAAATTCGAGAAGAGTGTTGGAAAACAGAGACCCAATATTTACCTGAAAAAAACCTCATATTTCAGTGACAACAAATCCCACTGAGTAGAGATTGTGCAAGTGAATATAACATAACAATTTTAAGCTTTATGCTTACTTTTTTTTACTTATCTATACCACCAAACTACGGAAGAAATAAGAATTTTAGATTTTTTCAGTTTTTAATCGTAGACGAGGATTTTTGAATTAGCACGAATGCGTTTTGCTCTTTGTCGAAAAAATAACACTTTGCAAGAGAAATTGAATGCTTGAATACCTAGTATTTGACAAGACTTTTTCATGAGATCATAATCGTAAGTAATTGCACAAGTGCATCAAAATTACCGATAATTTTGCATGACATCGTGTTGTCATAAAAACTACATGAGTTCATTTTCATTTTTGGAGAAAGAGCCCGACACCGAAGGTGGAGGGCTCTTTCTCCAAGAATGAAAATGACCGAATGCAGTTTTTCAAAGAAAACACGCTGGAATGCGAAATTATCCGGTAATTTTGATGCACGAGTGTAATTCGGGGGAATATTTCCCGAATAAACTGTTACATCACTTGTCAAACTGATGTAGAATGGAATTGCCATAGATTCGAACTGTGTCAAATGCATAGAAACTAAGCATCTATGAACAGAACAATTATCGCAGTGCAGTTTCGCTTCCTACAATGCAATTATCGTTGTAATTTTCGATAATTGTTCTCCAGATACATAGTATTTTTGACAGGAGGGAAATATTCAAAATGATTCCACACGGCAGACAGATGTTTTTGTTTTCCACTTTTCGTGGTTTTGAAAAGCACCAGTTTCGCAATTTTATTCATAATTTATTTCGAGGAAATCCAAATCTATCCCCTCCTTGGTGGTTCATTTTTCGAAAGAACGAACGACAACTATGCATGATGCGATCTAAAATGCACCTCTTGACAAATATTAATTTCCTAAGCTATCTCGTATTTGAGAAATGACAAACTGTATTCGCTGAAAAACAAGTTTGTTATTGGTTTTGCTGGATTGCTGGTTTTGTCGCTAGGATACGAGCGTCGCTATGGGAACTATCTCACTGAAAATGGAAAGAGTGAAACAGTGGAAGTAATATCCCAAGACTATGACAAATAACTGACTATTATTTCCGATTAATTATATCGAGAGTATCTTGTATTTTGAGACAATTGATAATTATAATATAATTTTATTTCGCAATTTGATGAAACGATAATTATGAACATCAATAATTGTAAAAAATACATTGCTAAGTGATATTTTAATTTGTGATTCATAATTGAGAGTTTGTGGAAATTAAGACGAGACAAATATACTGCTCTTTAAAAGTTAGGGAACTCTGAATTTTTCGAACAACCCACGTTTATATGTAAATAAATTCAGTTATGGTTCTCATAGATTATTTGGATAATGGTAAGGTAAAAGCTGTGTGAACCATTGATCGAAATGCTTAAATTTTGTATGAATTTGGTTGGTATGTGGGTTTTTTTGAACACGTTCGATTGAATGTTTTTATTTATTTATTCAAATCATTAATGAAAAAAATGGCATCTTGAAAAAAAACCTATAAGCAGCAAGAACGTTAAGAACTACCAATCTCAGATAATATAGGTAATTGAATCGCTAAAATCTGCTCACCGTTCTTGATACTCAATTATATAAGGGGTGTTTTTTTTAGAGCTATATAACTTTAAATTGCAATGAAACAACGATGGGTTATTCGATTGACATTAATTTAATTTATCCGCAAGATAATCTTATGGCATTACATTTTAAATATGATTTCTGGACGTCCAATTTTCGATGACTTTTTCCAACATTTGTGGCCGTATATCGGCAATAACACGGCGAATGTTGTCTTCCAAATGGTCAAGGGTCTGTGGCTTATCCGCATAGACCAATGACTTTACATAGCCCCACAGAAAGTAGTCTAGCGGTGTTGAATCACAAGATCTTGGAGGCCAATTCACAGGTCCAAAACGTGAAATTAGGCGGTCACCAAACGATTGTGGCACGAGCTGTGTGACATGTTGCGCCGCACAGTGGGGCAAGATACCCAGAAAGTTGGCAAAAAATCAAAAAATTAAAATCAGTTCCGAGGATTTTTTTTGTTTAGAATACGTAGTAAACCATCCTACGGATTAGAAAATACCCTTATTTCAGCCACCGAACTTTTCAATGACTTGTTAGTTGGCTATTATTTTCACTGTATCAAAATATTTTATAAGCTGTTAACTTTAGTTCATTGTGTACTCAACTTTTGAATAGTTAGTTTGTTATTATTTCGTAATAATTCTTGAAAACCAAATATGGAAGCTTCAACCTCAGGTAAGTGACGACAATTTTACTATTTGAATGTTATAATAATCTTAAATATAGTAGGTCAATAAGGCATTTTTAAATAAGATGTACAAGTGTTGAAATTTTTGCATGTCACGCATATATTTTGGACTTTTTGTTATGGAGCTCCACCAGATACCGCTTTCATTTTATATTCAATCGAAAGCTTGAGGAGTCCTCTTTGAAATATACTTGTCTTTGTTTGCCTTTTTTTGCCTTTTAACTCAATAGGACATTGATTTTATGAGTAGTTTTGGTACATAATGGTAATGCAACGTACCCGCCCCGGACTTCAGATCTACATCTAGCTTGTTTATATTTATTTGTTCAATTCATTTGTATGTTGAGGAAGTTGTATGGAATAAAAAATTAAGTCTTATGTACTAATAATAATAATTAGCAGCCCAAAATGTGGCCCGAAAAATATTTTAATTTAAGAAAGATATCGATACCACGATTTAAAATATGTTTTCAATCGAAGGAACTGAGTGAAGTCTACAGTTCACGAACTAATGAGTGTCTTTTCCTTTCTCTTATAGGATCATGTCTTCTGCACTATTACCTATTGGACAGTTGAGTGAGGAAGCTTAGGAAGCACAGAATAAGGATTTCAAAAGATACATAATTCCAGAAAGTGTAGTAGATCCAAAAGAAATGAAGATATTTTCAACTTATTTTTGATTAGTAGCGATCCAGTAATTACAAGCAAAAGGAAAATGAAAAAAAAGAAACAAGAAAAAATTCCAAGGGAAGCTTTGCAATTGTTGAAAGTTTCATCCCCATTTGACATCAGAAGAAGAGGAGGAAGAACAAATTTATAATGATACCAATTCTGATTTCTAAATAATCAAAATTCAAAATATGTATCAAAGTTGTTTTTTTGTTTTTCATTGGAGAAAATGATTCATTAAATCGAACCTCTACCGGTGGTTTTTTTACAATTTTATTTTTCAATGGGCTTCATTGTACCTTATAAATGAATAAATAAATCATTTCGTAATTTAAAAACAGTTTTCTGATTTTTTGCCAACATTCTGGGTATCTTGCCCCACTGTGCGCCGTCTCGTTGGAACCACAGCTCCTGGACATCATGGTTGTTCCATTCAGGAATGAAAAAGTTAGTAATCGTGGCTCTATACCGATCACCATTGACTGTAACGTTCTGGCCATCATCGTTTTTGAAGAAGTACGGACCAATGATTCCACCAGCCCATAAAGCGCACCAAACAGTCAGTTTTTCTGGATGTAACGGTGTTTCGACATACACTTGAGGATTAGCTTCACTCCAAATGCGGCAGTTTTGTTTGTTGACGTAGCCATTCAACCAGAAGTGCGCTTCATCGCTAAACAAAATGAAATGGACGTAGTGCGCGATACGTATTCCGCACAGAACCATTATTTTCGAAATGAAATTGCACTTTTTGCAAGCGTTGTTCAGGCGTGAGTCCATTCATGATGAATTGCCAAACAAAACTGAGAATAAATCACTCGACAGCTGTTAAATCGGTCGCCATCTTGAACAGAAATGCGAACTTAAAGTTATATACCTCGAAAAAAAACACCCTCTACATATGAATTTGGAAGAAAAACCAATAATTTAAATTCAAAATTTTTAATGAAAGTATGACATAAGAAAGAAGAGACATGTAATGCCAAAACTACGCGTGAGTATAGAAAAAAGTTGTGTCAACTCTCTGACAAAAAGATATCGGTAATCCCTCAACGATTAGGTAGTGCGGTTATCTCAAAGAAAAACTTCCAACCCTCCCCTCTCTGCCATCGTCAACACCCTGTATGGTGCAAGTCAAACATTAAATTATGTATATCGCATTACAAACCGCACACAAAGGCAGCCCCAAATTGAATTATAGCAAGAGATACCGGATCTGGGTGGTCCATCGTTTGGTCTATGAAAGCCCGATATAATACCATATTATTACTGACTCGAACTGCTAGAACAAGTATATTGACTCTTTACTTTCAAATATCATTGGTCTCGGTCTTAGAAATGCCTATCTTCGGTGGTCTTAAAATCTACGATTCAATATAGGTACGTTGTTCTTACGTAATGAAGATGGTGTTTTGTATTTTCGTTGATGACTTCACGTGGAATCGTTTTGTTTGCTGGATGGGTATTAGTTTGGGTTTGATTGGTTCGTGTTATCTATTTTATAAATGTAATTCGTTGTTTTCATGCTTTTCTCATATTTTTCCCACATTGAAGGTGGTATTGTTGACAACTTCAGGGCTTTTGCACCAAACTTACTTTTCCCTCAATAAATCTTAGGTCTAACCTCAGAGTAATAAACATAGATAAAAGGATCATAAAGGTTGTTTTTTTCAGAGCTATAGAACTTTAAATTGCAATAAAACAACGATGGATTATTCGATTGACATGAATTTTATTTATCTGCAAGATGATCTTGTGGCATTACATTTTAGATATGATTTCTGGCCTATGACCGCCACGGCTGGCTCGGATGTAGTCCAATCTGGACGTCCAATTTTCGATGACTTTTTCCAACATTTGTGGCCGTATATCGGCGACTGTTGTCTTCCGAATGGTCAAGGGTTTGTGGCTTATCCGCATAGACCAATGACTTTACATAGCTGTTAAATCACAAGACCTTGGAGGCCAATTCACAGGTCCAAAACGTGAAATTAGGCGGTTACCAAACGTGTCTTTCAGTAAATCGATTGTGGCACGAGCTGTGTGACATGTTGCGCCGTCTTGTTGGAACCACAGCTCCTGGACATCATGGTTGTTCAATTCAGGAATGAAAAAGTTAGAAATCATGGCTCTATACCGATCACCATTGACTGTAACGTACTGGCCATCATCGTTCTTGAAGAAGTACGGACCAATGATTCCACCAGCCCATAAAGCGCACCAAACAGACAGTTTTTCTGGATGTAACGGTGTTTCGACATACACTTGAGGATTAGCTTCACTCCAAATGGGGCAGTTTTGTTTGTTGACGTAGCCATTCAACCAGAAGTGCACTTCTGTTTCGCTAAACAAAATAAAATGGACGTAGTGCGCGATACGTATTCCGCACAGAACAATTAGTTTCGAACTGAAATTGCACTATTTGCAAGCGTTGTTCAGGCGTGAATCTATTCATGATGAATTGCCAAACCAAACTCAGAATAAATCAATTGACAGCTTTTGAATTGAATTGAACAGTAATACCAACTTAAAGTTATATTCCTCGGAAAAAAAACACTCATTACTTACTCCTCCAGAAATGAGAAAAGTGGCAAAAAATATTGATTGTCAGAAAATGTCGAATATTTTATTCTCATTGAGAATAATCACTTTACTGGCTAGACAGGAAAAGTAATACTCTGCTGATTGAAATGTATCTGCAAAATCAATATTTGCTGTCAATCGGAAAAAACATTTTTTCCTGAAAATTTCAACAATCTCTATCTCAATAACGAAGCCTTATCGGACACATGTTGATATAAACTTTTCGTCTTAAAAAGTGCTGAAAAATCATCTCTGAAAGTAAAATTCCAACATTCCGAAACATAATTCAACTTCCACCAAAAAAATCCAAGGCACAGGACTAAACTGCATCGGTGCAAACGACCCCCTCCAAGGATATCATTATCCCTGGGGTGGAAAAGAATCCTACAAGCCTTCCTGCCACGCCGGCGGCATTGGGCAACAACAAATGACGATAATTACATAACAGTTTCCAATCTATTATATTGCCATGAATTGAACATTTAATATTACAGTTATAGCAATATTTCGATTTCTTCCCCTTTGAGTTAATCAAATAGTCATCCTAGCTCCCAAATCGAACGAATAGGGCTTGTGACTCAATTTGTCCTGATGTACATATGCCTTTCAATTTAGATTTTGGGCCGATAGAGGTTTGAGCTTTGTTTGGGGTGACATTTATTTCACTTCGTGTTTTAAGCTGGAAGCCTTTCAGCGGGAAATGCTCTTAATATGGGAAGAGTGCTTTGGAATTCTGATCTCTTTGGTTTGTTATTCCCAATAAAGTTCATTAGTTTTCATTTGATGAATGGATAGACATTTTTGATGATCACTAGTCACAGAACAACCAAATGGAAGACCAAATTGGTGCCAAAAATCCAACAACTGATTTGATATGTTTTCAATATGCAGATTTGAAAAACGCTCTAGATTTCGAAGGATATCCAAATCATGACCAACTTTTTGCAGCCTCAGCTGGATGGCTATATCCTTATGTCCTCTCTAATTCAAATTAAGAACTCCTCTTCAACCTAAGTCTTTTAATCTGCTACTTTATGTTATTTGATGTACAACTTTGCTTCCGTCGTTTTGCAACAAATGTCTATAGCGGTAAGTGGTAGTCGAAATAAATAGATCGAAGATGTCATACAATAAGCTTAAGTATTTGTTAACATAACTCCATCGAAATATTAGTCGATTTGTGTCTGCATCATGAAGTTATTCTCTATTAAACATGTCAGCTTACGAGCCAAATTCTCGTCATTTTCGGAGGTTTCAATTTTCTGCTTTGATTCGAAGAAATCTGCGGCTGAGGCTCATCGAATGCTCTCAAATACCTAAAGTGAGGCCGCTTTTAGAGACAGAACGTGCCGAGAGTAGTTTCAACGATTCAAGAACGGTGATTTTTACGTCAAAGATCATCATGTCGGTGGAATAGAGAAGGTTTTCGAAGATGCAGAATTTGGGGCATTAGTTGATCAAGACTCGTGTCAAACGCAACAAAAACTGTCATGATCATTTGGAGTGACACAATAAGCCATTTAAAAATGCCTAAAAGTCATGAGAATGATTCAGAAACAAGGAAATTGGGTGTCGTACGAGTTGAAGCCGAGAGATGTTGAACGGCGTTTGTTTTCTTGAGAACAGCTGCTTGCGAGGCAAAGACGGAAGGGATTTCTGCATCGCATTGTGACCGAAGACGGAAAATGGGTTCATTACGATAATCCCAAGCGCAGAAAATCATGGGGATATCCCGGCCATGCTTCCACGTCGACGGCCAAACGACGGTTGCAAGGCCATGCTCAGTATTTGTTGTGACCAGCTCGGCGTAGTATATTATGAGTTGTTATAACCGACTGAAACAATCACAGGCGATCGTTATCGAACGCAATCAATGCGTTTGCATTAAAAAACAAACGGCCGCAATACAACGAAAGACATGATGAAGTGATTTTACAGCATGACAATGCTCGATCCCATGTTGCGAAAGTGGTCAAGTGAAATGGGAAGTCCTACCCCACCCACCGTATTCTCCAGACGTTACTCCTTCGGACTATCACTTGTTTCGATCAATGGCACACGGCCTGGCTGACCAGCACTTCCGGTCTTATGAAGAAGTAAAAAAATTGGATCGATACGTGGATCGCTTCAAAAGATGACTAGTGTTTTCAACGCGGGATTCGTAAGCTGCCCAAAAAATGAAAGAAAGTAGTGGCCAGCGATGGACAATACTTTGAATCATAAATGCATAACCAGTTTCTTAAAATAAAGCCTCGAATTTCGGAAAAAAAAAACGTCGAAAGCAAAATTGTACGCCTATGTACCTAATTATAAGAGACCCAACATCCTAGTAGGACAACTTGAGCAACATCTATAATAAACCCGGAGAGTAACATGACAGATCGGAGATAAAAGTTACAAAAACGGTAAGATTAGCTCTGAGTTGTCCTCAGACGACTGCATGCTCGGTTGAAACATATTAATGTGTGTGGATAGAGGAGGCCATGCTCGTACAGCCACCCAGTTGATTATGTAACGTTGTAATAAACAATGGACCCATTATGTGAACTGTTCAGGTGACAACACATTTTTTATTCTCAATGAAGTATGACGACAGCAGATCAGCTGTAAATCACCGGAGGTGGGAGAGAAAGAGCTGATCTTTGCCAACGTTTAATAAGATGTTCAAGGGTGTCCAATGCTATGACGATAATCGTTGGAGATCATAGCAAGGATGCTCTTGATAATATTTGTAGTGCTATCAAAACTTTACTATTCATAGGTTAACTGGATGCTCTGTATTTTCATAAATTTTAATAACTATCACTTCGTCGTAGATATTTCCTGAACAAGATTACAGAGCCGTTTTTTCTCTTTAGAGTTTCAATTTTCAAGCTTACTAAGTTTTGGATGTGGCACACTATTTTAAAAATGGTAAAATTGTGACTATTTTCGGACATAATAATAATAGTTATCAAATGGAATAAGGAATATACCTTTTTCCTACAACTGCTATCAAAAGTAGCGTATTCTTCATAGTTTGCTCAATTTCAAAACTATAGAGGATGTTTTTTTTAGAGCTATAGAACTGTAATTGCAATAAAACAACGATGGATTATTCGATTGACATGAATTTTATTTATCCGCAAGATAATCTTGTGGCATTAAATTTTAAATATGACTTCTGGCATATGACCGCCATGGCTGGCTCGGATGTAGTCCAATCTGGACGTCCAATTTTCGATGACTTTTTTCAACATTTGTGGCCGTATATCGGCAATAACACGGCGAATGTTGTCTTCCAAATGGTCAAGGGTTTGTGGCTTATCCGCATAGACCAATGACTTTACATAGCCCCACAGAAAGTAGTCTAGCGGTGTTAAAAAATATGCATAGATTATCAGTTATTAGTTGTGATGCCAGAGATATAGATCCAAAATTTTATCTCCATTGAAAACGTGGTTTTGAAATTATCAAAAACAATTTCGTTCAAGAGTTATCGAGGCCATTATTGGCTCAAAATTGGAAAACTACAGACAGCGTGACGAAATTGTAAAGCGATATGTTATGTGAACGATTGCTCAAAAGCATCAAGAAGTCTATCTATTGAATTTGATTGGTGCAACCTCATATTAATTGTTATTTCATCATCAATTAAATTCAAATTAAATTTAATAAAGTCGTTTTCTGTGGAATCAACTCTGTGAGCCTTCCACAACACCCTTGAATGTTTCGACATACGGTAGAGCGGTGTGACTTTACCGAACTGCCTAATATTTCAAGTTTCACTTTGTTTTCGTAAAGTTGGCAACATCTTACAGAAATCACGAATCGGAACCTTTAACCACACTTTATACCTACATGTTGCAACCGTCGCAGTCGTCTGGCGTACTTTGAGTGTTATGTGTTACTTCGCAAAGGACTCATTTCTCAAAAAAAAAACGAAAAAGTTACACCAAGAAAACTATAAAAAGTGGTGCAAAGTCACACCGCTCTACGGTATTATAAGTAATCGATAGGCTAATTTTTTTTTTTTGATATATTCACTAACCACACATCAAAACAACCGCCTCGGGCCATGCCATCTCCAATGCCAGACCTCATAGAGAACGTCTTGTGAAAGCAAATTGAACGTAATATTTGTAATTATGATTTCCCTTCAAACAACAAGCTGTAACCTTAGGGGCATCGTTCCAAACACACCGATATAGGAAAGGAACATTTAAATCCAACGGGAAATGATAATGATATAATTTTATACTTATATGGGTGGCTGCGCCGGCTAGAAATTAGTGTACTATTGAAAGAGCAGATTGTTATTGATGCTATAACAATGGCGCAAAATATGAAAGCGTTAATGGTTTTAACGTGATAAGGCAGTATGGATGGACGCAGTCTTTGATAATTACCGATTCAAACATGCGCCTTATGCTTGTCGCGAATGACAGCAGGAATTGTTGGATATTATTGTTTGTGTCTGTGGCGAGAAGAGGAATTGAGAAACTTTTATGTATTGTCTTATGTTCAATAGGATAGATCCCACAGCGTTCTAGTTACGTTGATGTTGAAAATCGAACTATTGATTGATTCAAAAATTGTTTTTTGGATCCAGAATAAATTATTGAAAAAATTAGGGAAGGATTGATTAGAATTGGTAAGACAGTATTTTTCACGCGCTTTTTGCAGCTCTTTCTGGTTGGTGTGGAGCAACTTCTAGGCTGGAAATTAGCGATTTAAGGTTTGGCTCGATTTTTAAGCCACTTGGCTTGAGCTTGACTTGATTTCAAGTCGAACTCAAGTCAAGAATGTAGCAATTTTCCAATCTCAAGTCAAGTTTTTATTCATCAAGTTCTTGAATCATATCAAGCTGCTTGATTTTCAGCAGTTCTATTGTGTATTGTCACATCAATCGAAAATGATGAAATGAGAAGGAACCTTGCAAAAAAACACTTTTGTTTATTAAACTTATTGTTTAAAAGAACCGAAAATATCAAATCTTTTGAAATAGAAACAATAAATAAATCTTCAAAAATCATAACAACATAAAAATAATAAAAAATAAAGTTTCTCAATATTGAAAAACCTCCAAGTATTGTTTGATTTCATAATTTCCCATACAGGATCTAAGATACATGAGGCATCTTATAGATTTATCGCTTAACATATTGAGGGTTTTTGTAACTGTAAGAGCAGCTCTGGAAAATTGTCTTTCAATAGGCTGAAGATTTTGGATTTGATAAAAAATCCTTGACCTTTTTGACTAAGTTTGGAAAGATATTTCTGAAACCACCAAAATCTACCAATAGATTTCATAAAAATGTGAGAAAACTACTATTGAAGTCACACTGGCGAATGCTTCAGTCTCTCGGCGCTTGAGAAATCCCTTTATTTAGTCTCAGCTCGCACGAGATTGCAGATATAAAGGGTGTTTTTTTTAGAGCTATAGAACTTTAAATTGCAATAAAACAACGATGGATTATTCGATTGACATGAATTTTATTTGTCCGCAAGATAATCTTGTGGCATTACATTTTAAATATGATTTCTGGCATATGACCGCCACGGCTGGCTCGGATGTAGTCCAATCTGGACGTCCAATTTTCGATGAATTCTTCCAACATTTGTGGCCGTATATCGGCAATAACACGGCGAATGTCTTCCAAATGGTCAAGGGTTTGTGGCTTATCCGCATAGACCAATGACTTTACATAGCCCCACAGAAAGTAGTCTAGCGGTGTTAAATCACAAGATCTTGGAGGCCAATTTACAGGTCCAAAACGTGAAATTAGGCGGTCACCAAACGTGTCTTTCAATAAATCGATTGTGGCACGAGCTGTGTGACATGTTGCGCTGTCTTTTTGGAACCACATCTCCTGGACATCATGGTTGTTCAATTCGGGAATGAAAAAGTTAGTAATAATAATAATAACAATAATAATAGTGTCTTTATTTGGCAAATTCTAGGGGCGAAGTCTAGCAAGGCTACTCCACTCAACCCCCAACAAAAATACAAACAAAGAAAAAACACAAATTAATGAAAGGAAATACAACATACCTAAATAATATACATCATGATAGCATGATAGCACTACAAGAAAAATAAAAAGATTGTGGGAATTTCAATAATTTGCAAATACAATACAAAAATCTACATGTAGGTATCATTATAGACAATCGAAGAAAAAATTTTATATTCAACTTGACAGCAAAGAAGATTGACTATCTTGATCGAATTTCTATCCGAGCGTAACGATGATGTACCTTATTTTCATTTAATAAGTTAAATAAAAATAAGGTATTGAATGAAAATAAGGTACATCATACCAACACCAAGAGGTATATTTCAGTTCTAGTCGCTGTTAGATTCTCCTTAGTTCCAGAAATTACCGACAAATCGACAACCTCGCCCAATTAATAATCGCCCTTCAAAAAAAAATGAAACCCAGACCTCCCAAACATTCCAGGAGACGTCCCAAAAAAAATGAAAAATAAGTCCCTCTTGTAAACTGGAAACAGAGCAGCATCTCCGTCTCTAAACAGAGCACATGTTAATTATCTCTCAGAAAGCGCATAACAAATGATCGTACAATCCAGCTAGTTAATTTAATTAGTGATTTAACAAGCTCGCCTGGTAAACAGTTAATAAATTATATCTAAAATTAAGTACTTCCACAATTTGCTAATTCGGACTGGACAGGTGTGTTGTGATTACTGTGTCGGACTCTCGAAAACCGTACAGCAGATTCATCTTCAACAACTCGTCCTATTCAGATGACGACTGACTTGATGTTTTAATTCGGACCGACGCTGCATCAGACTGAACGAAAATAACACATCGGTAGGGATGTCCAAAGTTGACTTACTCTATTTCTTGAGAAAATTGAATTTTGATTTACTTTACAAGACAGAAATTACCTACTTTGAATTGATATTAAATTAGGTTATCAAAGCTGTCAGAACATACTTAGTATCTTGATTACTTTAGAGCACATGGTCTTTTCAAATGATTACAATTTCGTATAGTGGTCTTTGAAATATTCTTCACATTTTTTTACTGATACTTACAACTGCTCTATATGATAAAATTCCGAAATTAGAATCATAAATGGTGTATTTAAGTATCTTTTATCTTTTTTTATACGTTAGGCATGTTTTTGAACACGCTAAAAATTCACTCAACTCAATATTTTCCAGATCTAACCAATAAAAACGAATTTGTTCTTAAAAATTAGATTTTATTAGCCAACATAGTCACCTTCAAAAGTAATACGAGTATTTCACCGCCCCTCTAACTTTTCAATAACTATTCTGTAGAAAGATTCGTCTTTGCTTTCAAAATAGGCTACAACCTTCCTTACACCCATTACAGCCAAATTCATTTCCCTAGAACACCTTCAAACTATTATTGTCACCATTGATGAGACAGAGTCTGACACATTACTTGCACAGTACCTACATTTTCATGTTGTAAGTAAATGGAAAATATTTCAAAAGCTAGTACGATCTTATAGTTATTTATAAAGATCCTGTATCAAAGTTAGGTACTGTACATCAGTGCCTTTTATTTTCCGGAAAAAATAAATACTAATACCTATAGTATATAAGTACTTCTCTAGCGAAATTATATTTTTCAAAGATATTTTATAAGTATAACGAAAAGTATCTTAGTTGCCTTACCTGTTACAAAAGTCCTACTCGATTCATAAATGAACAGGAAAAGTATCTTGAGCATCAAAAAAAGTCAGTTTAGATCAGTATTCGAGTAAATTTCAGAAAGTAACTCCTTTAGTAACTGGATACTTTTGCAGAAGTATCTTAATCGGACAACTCTGACCACTATACCTGAAAATGTTTAATCAGGAATTTACAAGTAGATGTAGCTAGAATATGACAATTTTTATATTAATAATAAATTTGAGAAATTCAGAAAAACCATATTTGATTTTGATGAATCTGTATTATAGCGTCTATTTTTGGGTTTATCTAAGTGAAGACGAATTCAACTTTTAAAATCTTATACCTTTCTCATTTCATTCTACACTTTCAACGTGAAGATAAAGCTTCAATTTTAAGATTTACAGAAGGGGCATATAGCAGAAATGGAACTACATTTCCCAAAAGTTGAGAATTAAAATCGATGTTTTTAATTTGATAGCATGAAAAATTGCTGCGAAATGTTATATTTTTTTGAAAAATTAAATCAGGTTCAATTTTATACGAGAGCGCCATCTATACTGTTCAGAATAAAGACAATATATCTCGTGCTCTCCGGTTAGAAAGAAATCTGTAACATATTACATGGTTGAATAGAAATCTTCATCTATTCAACAGCGATCTACAAAACTTCTCGAGTTATGATTCAGCTACTACATCATAGATGGCAGGCAAAAATTACAGACCGATCATTTCTTACATAGTTCGTTTTGGGTATCATTCTCAAAATACAGAAAAAGCCTAGGGAATTTAAAAAAAAAAGCTTTTTTCTCTGTAAAGTTAGGAAGCAGATGTAGGTGAACTCAGTTTTGTTTCAGTTTTAAATTTTCAAACCTGCTATACAGGGTGTTCGTATGAAAGGCCATTATCGCCTTCCATAAGAACACAATAAATATTTTTCCAATGGAAGAAAAATGTATGAGGGTAGATGGTTAAGATTATAAACCTTCAATTGCACAGACTTACTCAATTTGGAAAATAAAAATCGACGGGTGGGAGAATGTTTCTCAATAATTATTTATAAAAAAAATTAATACTTATCCTTTCAGTCACACCGATGTATGGGTAATCGAATGGTCTTGCATTTGATATATCACAATACATATGCAATATTCCCATTTTGAAAAAAAAAGTTGAGGGTGTGGGAGTGGGGTATGAGATATATCAGATTAAAAATTGCATGGCGTAATTTCTTTTCAAAATAAAAATCCACTGGCTCCACGATTTCCCTTAATAATTCTTCATACAAGAATTATATGCTTGTTGCGTTACTTTTTGGCACGCTGTATACATATAGAATAACCATTTCAAGCTTCCTGCAAAAATCGTGTTAATAGCCCAACTACAACCATAATAAATTCAAGGAAACTATCGAAAAACAAATACCTAATATTTTGGGTGAAACCTAATCGATTGAATTGAAATTTTGCATGTATATGTATATTCTACGCTTCGAACAAAATTTAACAACGGCTTCAAAACCACAGAAATTCAAAAGCTTTCTATTTTTTCTGTAGTGATAAAATTAAAACGAAATTTGATAGAAATCGCAATTGTTGGAATGGTTGGTTGCTATGGAAATGTTTATGTCCATGATAATTATAGTTCGACAACTTATGAAATATCTGATAGTTTTTTGGAAAAATATCGGATATACTTATATTTGAACAATGATAGTGACTTAGAAGTATTTACTCCTCCAGAAATGAGGAAGGTGGCAAAAAATATTGATTGTCAGAATTGCCGAATGTTTTATTCTCATTGAGAATGATCACTTTGCTGCCTAGGCAGGAAAAGTCATACTTTTAATGATTTATTTGTTTGCAAAATTAACATTTGCTGTCAATCGGAGAAAAACTAATATTCCATACATCATAATAGAATAATAGAGCGCTAGGATCCTCAAAAAAAAATTCCAACCAAACCTCATCTCCAACAACCCCAATCACTTCAATTTTCAATACTTCCAACTCAACTTCCAGTCCCTTTTTTTCCCGATCTTCACCGGATGAATTTTTCCAATTAAAACGCTACCCCCCTCTCAACCGCCTCGTTGCCATGGAGGTCACGGAGCTCATCAGCTCGATTTTCGTTCGCAGCCATCAAATGGCTTATGAAAAAGGCGAAATTCGGCCAATCTTTATTTTCTTTTCAATCACGATCAATTTGGCGGTAACCACAGCCTCTAACAGCCAGTAATGGGGCACGAACGTCGAACGCGACCGATTTTATTTGAAACGCTTCAATCAAGGGACCCTTGACTCTGCCACAACTTGAGTCGGCGGCGGCAGCGAGACAGGACAAGATCGGATTTTGCCAGATGCTGCAGTTTTGGCGGAAACCGGATTTCGAGATTGCGATTGCCTCTACTGAAATGATTCGTTCGACGTGAATTTGATTCGTGTGTTGATCTGTTGTTGTTTTGATCGAAAGTAGTTTATTTAAATTCGAAATATAGTAATTAGTGCGTCAATTTAATTTCTTTTCAATATCAGTTTTTGTTTGTTGCAAATCTACTCTTAAAATTTTTTCAGTCTGATAAAGAGTTTTTGGCTTGGTTTTGAAGTTAATTAGTAAGCTAACTATAAGGATAAATCAAGCCAAGTAGCTTGACATTTTAACCAACTACTTGATTTGAAAATCAAGCTCATGAAAAATTACATACTTGAGCTTGACTTGATCTCATTTAGATATTTATTGCTTGACTTGATATCAAGCTACTTGATATTACTTGACCTTGATATGCACGCGTTGCACGGCATATATTTCTGCAATCTCGTGCGCGCTTAGACTAAATAAGGGGATTCCTCGAGCGCCGAGAGAATGAAGCATTGGCCAATATGACTTTATTAGTAGTTTTCTCACATTTCTATGAAATATATTGGTAGATTTTGGAAGTTTCAGAAATATCTTTCCAAACTTGGCCAAAACGGCTAAGGATTTTTTATCAACGCCAGTATCTTCAGCTCCTGTTGAAAGACAATTTTCCAGAGCTGCTCTTACAGTTAAAAAACCCGAAATAGGTTAGGCGACAATCCTATAAGATGCCACATGTGTCTTAGATACGATACGATGGATAATTATGAAATCAAACTGAGCCTCGAGGTTTCTCAATAACAAGAAACTATTTTTTATCATTTTGTTATGATTTATAGTGATTTAATTTATGTTTCTATCTCAAAAAAGTTGATATTTTCGGTATTTTTAAAAAATTAGTTTAATAATTAGAAGTGGTTTTCGCAAGGTTTCATTTCATCATGTTTTTATTGATTTGACACTACACAATAAAACTGCTAAAAATCAAGTAGCTTGATATGATTCAAGTCTAAATAGTTGACTTGACTTGAGATTGAAAAACTACTAATTGAATTGAGCTTGACTCGAAATCAAGTCAAGCGCAAGCCAAGTAGCTTGAAAAGCAAGCCAAGCTTCGAACCCCTAATAGAGCTGGTAGATTCACATAGCTCTTTGACTACTGAAAAGACATTTTCCCCCAAATATTCGACAATATTCATCAACAGAATAACCTTCAAGTGCTTTTAAAAGATTCTCTTAGATTGGTTCAATACCTATGTAGCTGACAGATCTACCAAGTCGACAAATCAATAGAGCTGCTAGATTCAGATAGCTTCTTTGACCATTAACAACACTTTGTTATGAATATTCGACTCTATTTATTAGCAGAAAAACCTTCCCTTCAGGAGAAAAGATTGGTTCAATATCTAGTTATTTTGCCATCTTCCATCGGTCATTCTCGCCACATGTCCAGCTGCAGAAATGCCTTTTCATTAATATTAATTTTTTTGCGCAAGTAATATCATAATAATTTTTCCGAAAAAAATCAAAAAAACACGTTGCTTAGTAATATTCGAACAAGAAGCATGAGTGCTGGTAGTAGCAACAAAAATCCAAGTGGGAGACGAGGATTTTTGCACCTGCACGAATGATTTTTGTTAAAAAAATATTACTTTACATTTCCACAGGGAAAATTGAAAGCCCGAATGGTATTTGACAAGACTATTTTATGAGACCATATAGTTACTTGTAATCAAAGGTATCGTAATTTTTGGTGACAACAGCTATCAAGTTTTGCCGGGGGTAAACTCGAAAAAACTGTAGACAGGTGCTGTCATACAGTTTTTCCATCTAGAAACTATTTGTAATTCATAATTTTGAGTTTGTGATTGCTGAACATTGAGGCGAGGGAAATAGTCGATATTATCTCAACTCAGTCGAATATATTGTTACGAAATTATCAGATAATGTCCATTCAATGCCTGGAAATAAACATCGAAAAAAAATTAATTATCAGTATCTTCGACAGTGCTAGTAAGTATGGTGGAAAGATGTGCCAATTTAGCAACAAAAAAATTACATATTCTTGTTCTAGTAAAAATATGTACAATTTTTTTTAACTTTTTTTAAGCTCTAACCCTCATCCGATCTATCTCTCCAGATGCCGAAAACGCCGATAAATCCAATCTTACCCTGTCTCTCCCAGCCACGCGAACTTCCCGAAGAAGCAGTTGACAACTTTAGCAAACTTTTTTGTTGGCCAATCAAATGCTATTCTGTCTACACTTTGTTCGAGAACGATTCCGGGGGTCGAGGAAAATTACGGAATCAATTTATTCAGTCCTTTCCTTTATTCTCCGGTTAAATGGAACGAATTACGTCAATTCCTCTACTCCAGATGGGGGTCTCTCGTTTGGACGAACCCTTCTTTCTTTCTTTATTCGGAATATCGTAATTTGCCAACTTTTACAAGATTTGCTTTGGAGGCTGTTAAGTATTTAAGACCTCTCGGTTCTCGTTCAGTTTTGAAGAACGGAAGTTGGGCGTTCTTTTGTTAACATTATAGACACTGAGGAGGATTATGTCATGATTATATTTAGTTAAAGATGTACTCAAGTTTTTGCATATTCCAATCGATCTAGATAAATAATAAATATTTCTTATTTCATTGACTACTTCCCTTGTCTTAATCACAAACGCTCAATTTTGAATTACAAATGATTTTTTATAAAGAGTGTTTTTTTTAGAGCTATTGAACTTTAAATTGCAATTAAACAACGATGGATTATTCGATTGACATGAATTTTATTTATCCGCAAGATAACCTTGTGGCATTACATTTTAAATATGATTTCTGACATATGACCGCCACGGCTGGCTCGGATGTAGTCCAATCTGGATCTCCAATTTTCGATGACTTTTTCCAACATTTGTGGCCGTATATCGGCAATAACACGGCGAATGTTGTCTTCCAAATGGTCAAGGGTTTGTGGCTTATCCGCATAGACCAATGACTTTACATAGCCCCACAGAAAGTAGTCTAGCGGTGTTAAATCACAAGATCTTGGAGGCCAATTCACAGGTCCAAAACGTGAAATTAGGCGGTCACCAAACGTGTCTTTCAATAAATCGATTGTGGCACGAGCTGTGTGACATGTTGCGCCGTCTTGTTGGAACCACAGCTCCTGGACATCATGGATGTTCAATTCAGGAATGAAAAAGTTAGTAATCATGGCTCTATACCGATCACCATTGACTGTAACGTTCTGGCCATCATCGTTTTTGAAGAAGTACGGAGCGTGAGTCTATTCATGATGAATTGCCAAACCAAACTGAGAATAAATCACTTGACAGCTGTTAAATTGGTCGCCATCTTGGGAACATTCAATGTTCTCTCACTTCTGGTTCCATAGTTATGAAAACTAGACAACTGTATGAATTTTTTCTCATTTTCCTTCCTACAGTAGACATACGAAAATGAAAATTGACGATAAAGTCATAATATTGTTTTCTACAGGACGAACGAATACTTTGCTGATTGATATGTACCTGTAAAATTAAGATTTACTGTCAATGGGAGCAAAAAGTCTTTAATATTCGAGTTTGTTGCTCTTCGGTATGACATTTATTCCAAAATCAAATGTCATTCGCGAAATTGATAATCATCAAACTTTCATATTACAATCGAGAAACTTTGTTTGCAAATTTCAACTCTGGTGGTATTAGATGTGACAAATTTTTAATCATAGGTAGTATCTAGTGCACATATAACCCCTTACAAATCTGGTGTGCCTGGACCTATTAATATTAATCTCCTCAAACTAACACAGGAAAGAGAAACGCTTCTGAATTTCCGCAGTTTATAAATGAGCTCTGGCAGATGACTGACGGATTGTTTTTACTACATTATAAACAAACGATTTCATTTATGTCTTTGTTTCTCCTAATGGCATCCTTGTTGGACGTGGCTGGTAGCTTGTGTAAATAGTTTGGATATCTAGCAGAGAGGATTCTGGAACATAAAACGTGTATTATTAGGTTTGTTTGCCATCGGATGAACATTAAGTGAATTGCGGTTATAGAAAAAGTGGGAGCTCTTTATTATACCCCGAGTGAAAATAGGGAGAAGATAGAGTTACATCCGATTGCTCGCTTGTCACTTGTCACTGCTTGAGGGTTGTTGATTGAACGATGGCAGGATATATTGGACGTGGGCGAGGAACGCATTTGGCTAAGAATTTTGATGGACTTCACGAGATATTGTTAGGTTGCAAAGAGCATCATTTCACTTGAATATCCAGCAGATTTGCTATTCAAGTTGTATCTTAGATCACGCAGTGAATTTTGAACTTATGTATTTGCATCATGTGTTAATCTTGAATCTAAACATCTTGTACGTGTGACACTGAAATTTCTTCTTGTTCAACGAAAATTTGAAAAAAATCTCTAACTCATCAGTTGCGGCTTTTACGCCGTTGGAGCCCACAGAACTGTATATAAGAATATATGAGACGAAAATTTGGGAAAAGCACCGAAAGTTAAAAGCTTTTAAGCGCTTTTCCATGAGTAATACTATTGAGGCATTGGATACCACTAAACTGTATACAGGGTTCCTGAATTGGAGGCATAATAAAGGAAAATGATTCCTCGATTAAATCCTATAAACATGAACGTTTTGTTCATGTGATACAGGATGTTTTTTGTAGTCCTACTTTTTTGTGATTATACCAGTTAATCGAATCTTTATCAATCTTCTCTAGAGATTGGGTAAATAAGTACCAAAAATCATGATTAATTTTTCCATTTCCTGAGGATTACTAGAGAACTTTTTGAAATTTTTTCCTCGAAATCGGTAGCAGATACAACAACACTACAAGAAACCAAAAAGTGTATTACTGGACCAACTACCAGTGTTTCAAAAAAAGTTCTGGAGGAAGGAAGAGGGCACTGTTCCTATAGAGTTTCATCAAACCAAGTAGCTTGACATTTTAACCAACTACTTGACTTGAATATCAAGCTCGTGAAAAATCACATACTTGAGCTTGGCTTGACTTGATTTTAAATATTCCTTGCTTGACTTGATATCAAGCTATTTGATATTACTTGAGCTTGATATGCATGCGTCTCACGGCATATATTTCTGCAATCCCGTGCGCGCTTAGACTAAATGAGGGGATTCCTCGAGCGCCGAGAGACTGAAGCATTCTCCAGTGTGACTTTATTACTAGTTTTCTCACATTTCTATGAAATCTATTGGTAGATTTCGGTAGTTTCAGCAATATCTTTCCAAACTTGGCCAAAATGGCTAAGGATTTTTTATCAACGCCAGCATCTTCAGCTCCAGTAGAAAGACAATTTTCCAGAGCTGCTCTTACAGTAACAAAAACCCGCAATAGGTTAGGCGACAAATCTATAAGATGCCTCATGTGTCTTAGATTCTTGATGCAAAATTATGAAATCAAACAAAGGAGTTTTCTCAATATTAAGAAACTTTATTTTTTATTATTTTTTATTTAGTTATGATTTATAATGATTTAATTTATGTTTCTGAACCTAAGTTTGATGTTGAGCCTCATGTACACCGGACAGTAGGCGTTATGGTATTGGGTGCTATTGCTCATGCAAGTTGGTCACCTTTAGTCTTTATTCGAGGTAACATAACAGCGCTGCGTTACCTTCAAGAAATAGTGGAGCCATATGTTCTCCCTTACCTCAACCGGCTCGAGAATCCAATATTTCAGCAAGATAATGCCCGACCTCATATTGCCAGTGTTAGTTTAAACTTTTTCGAAGCGACTCGTGTGAATTTTTTGCCATGGCCGCCCAAATCCCTCGATATTTCGCCCATAGAGCATGTTTGGGTCATCATGGATAGAAGGCTTGGAGATTTATCCCAGCCCCCACGGACTTTGGCGGCTCTGAGACATGAAGTACAGGTAGCTTGGGATAGTATCCTTCAAGAAGAAATAGACCATCTTATTGCATCAATGCCGAGACGTGTTTGGGAGTGTATAGATAATCGCGGTATATAAACACATTATTACAAATATTTAAAAAAAAATTGTGAACCCTTCGTTGTTTTCTCCAAATTTCAATAATTCTCTCCTTGTTATACTATCAATGTTTTATCGAAAGAAATTTAAAATTTAAACAGCTCCTTCTGGGTGTTGCAGTTTCTTTCTCAGTTAGTATACCTACATATATATTGTTGTCAGGGGTCTCTGCTGACTTGGGAGTGCCGAAACACCATAAAGCAACTAGCCAGAGGAAATAAGGTGACTCTTCTATGGGTACCAGGGCACTGTGGAGTTGAAGGAAATAAAAGAGCGGATGAACTTGCAAAAAGTGCATCAAAGTTAAGACCTGCTGGACCTGAGCCTTTCTGTGGGATCGGAAAAGACCAATACAAAGCTGCGGTCCAGCTATGGGAGTTGAACAGTAGGACAATCCACTGGACTAACACTCCTAGACTTGCTCAGGCAAAGAAATTCGTGAAGATTTCACCTACCTACGCCAAAAAGCTCCTGAAGCTGTCGCGAGCAGAGCTTCGGGTGATGGTGGGACTGCTGACGGGGCACTGTCGGTACAAACATCATTTGTACCGTATGGGAAAGTCAGCAGACGAGATTTGCAGGCTCTGTGGATCGGAAGTAGAAACGGCTGAACACTTGATATGCAAGTGTCCAGAGCTGGCTGGCCTAAGAACCATTCACATGGGTAGGCCGGTCCTGGATACCAGAGAGGTAATGGCCAAGGCCCCTAGGGAGGTTGTCAATTTTATTAACGTCGTTGACGACCTCCCTGGGTTTCTATGAATGAGTAGGGTAGTGAACAAAAGATCTGCATGGTCGCAGTTCCCGGAAGGCTTACCGAAGCAAAACGACCCCAGTTCAAATAATAATAATAATAATACCTACAAATAAGGTTTTACTCGGAATATTATGAATGTAAGCTTTCCTTCATTTTCTGCAAGTATAAGCATAACCTTTTCTTTATGAATACAGCTCCTTATGACGAAATGATAGATGATCTGTTCGACGCCCTAGAACTTAATGAAATCACAATCTCATCACAAATTACATCGCTCCTGTCCCTAATCTCTACAGCATCCATTTCAGACGAGCTAGACACACTGGAAACCCCCCGAATTTCCACTAATTTTCAGCTCTTCCCCAGAACAATCATTCCCATCGTCTCTATGCCGCAACAAGGGCCTCTGGTATTAGAAAATTGGCCGTCCTCAGGTTCACCCCGAACAGTGCAGAGCAAGCAGAAGAAGCAGCGAGGAGCATGCCATCAAGAATAGTTCATATTCAGTTGGTGAAGGGCGTTAATGACACGGCGTTGCCGCTTGGACGGATCCCCGTGTGTAATCAGGGATTTTCAACAATACCCTTCTTTAGGCCGCCCCTCACGAAAGAGTAACCGGCATCGGCTCGAACGTGTGGCTTATTTAGCGAAACAACTGGGACGGAAATGCAACAGCGTGCCCCCAGGCGCGATTTGATTACTCTGCGGTGGCGGTTTTAGTTCGCTTCGTGGCTTTTTTTTTGGGCGAATAGGGGCGAGAGTGGACTTAAACGGTTTAGAATCGTCGTAGAATTCGATTCTGTTCGTCCGGTCATATAAACGACAATTTTGGAAAAATTGCGACGTTGCCACAAGTTAGGAAAAATACGTAGATTTGGAGAATTTTCAGATTTTTGATCGTCGGTAATAAGATAAGATTCGACTCACTGATGACGAATTCTTCCTCAAATTCGATTCTGTCTGGGTTAGGAAAATTATCAAAAATTTTTCTTCCATATAAAAATTTCTGGGTGAGTTCCAAATTCGGGTAATTAGGCATAGTGAATACTAACACCGCTCACCGAATTTTCGTAGACCTCACAGTTTGAGAAAAATTCGAACTTGAAATGTAGGAAAAAATCAGTTAAAATTGAATCTCTGTGCAAAAATCGTTATATCTTCTGAAATATTCGTCACAGGCCCCTCCAATGAACGTTTTTTGAAGATCGAACTCTGATCTACAATAACATAATGAGGATTCAAGCCCGTATCTTGTGTCCGGGAAAAGTGGCAGCCTCGAGAAAATTATCAATTTTTTTTTGAAAATTTCAGTCGACCTACGAGCATTTTGTGATCTACGTAATCGAATTAATAATTGATTTTGAGCAGTTTTATTGTGTAGTGTCACATCAATAAAAAAATTTTGAAATGGAAAGGAACCTTGCAAAAAATACTTCTATTTATCAAACTTATTGTATAACAGAACCAAAAATATCAATTTTTTTCTTTATAAATCATAACAAAATGAAGAATAATAACAAAATAAAGTTTCTTTATTGAGAAACCTCCAGGCTTTGTTTGATACCATAATTTTCCATCCAGGATCTAAGACACATGAGGCATCTTATAGATTTGTCGCATAACCTATTGCGGGTTTTTGTAACTGTAAGAGCAGCTCTGGAAAATTGTCTGTCTACAGGAGCTGAATATGCTGGCGTTGATAAAAATCCTTGGCCATTCTAGTCAAGTCTGGAAAGATATTTCTCTAATTCTGTGATTATTCCGTTCATTCTTCCACATCTTGTAGAACAAAATCGTGCGAGAATATATCAGAAACGCACAGTTTTCATGGTTATATTTTATTATTCTATGTTGGCACTCCGAACTTTCCGCTACGGCTTCATCTGTCAATTCATCAAATTGCCTCAAAGAAATCAGTTCTGCCAACCAACATTTTTCAATGCAAAAATCACTAAATTATATTTATGGAAATATTTCATTAATTTCAATGAAAATGCAATGAATTAGAGAAAATAATGTATAATACTCGTACAGAAGGCTCATTCTACCACTCGTTCATTCCAAAACTCGCCACTTCGTGGCTCGTTTTTGAATTTTGAACTCGTGGAAGAATATCAATGCCTTCTGCACTTGTATTATAAATAACTATTCTGAAACTACCAAAATCTACCAAGAGATTTCATAGAAATGTGAGAAAACTAATAATAAAGTCACACTGGCGAATGTTTCAATCTCTCGGCGCTCGAGGAATCCCCTTATTTAGTCCAAGCGCTCGAGATTGCAGAAATATATGCCGAACGACGCGTGCATATCAAGCTCAAGTAATATCAAGTAGCTTGATATCAAGTCAAGCAATAAATATCTAAAATCAAGTCAAGTCAAGCTCAAATATGTAATTTTTCACGAGCTTGATTTTCAAGTAAACTAGTTGGTTAAAATGTCAAGCTACTTGGCTTGATGAATCCCTATACACCCCTCTCATCTAAAGTCCTTCTTATTCCTTTGAAACTCTCCACTTTCCTAGAGATCAAACACGACTGACTTCATCTCGCACATGGTCCACGTCGGAGGACCTCGAAGATGATTATAAAACCAAGCATTTATAGGATCCTCTGGGATGTCTGTATTTTCTTAAGGAGTACACAGTGCGTATATATAAATATTTCCGCCTCGGAATGATGGCCTTAACAACAAGTCCGGAAGCCCGTCGCTTTTTGTTTACACCAATATAAATCGCTTTAAAAGCAGTTAGAGATAATATGAACACGTTTTACGTCTCCTGCTTATTTTACTAAGGAGGATTTAGCCGTTTGATGGGATAATAAAGAGGAAACTGGATCTAGTGCCACGTCGTGTTGATTGGTGTTAGGTTTTTATGAATCGGGATTTCGTTTGAGTATGAAATCATTTCCAGAATTGAAAGTGGATTCGTCGTTTTGAGGAAATTTTAGCGGAAAATGTGGCTAGAATGAATGTTTTACAGCCGAATGTCGACAATTTCAGTCGTTATGTTCTACGAATTAAGAATCATAAGGACATAAAAAGGGTTTTCCATTAGAAGGTTTCATTTTGATACTAGAAAAAAACCCAATTTTAACCATTTCGGACATCTGTGGCTATATGATCTCGATAACTTCACGAATACCATCTATAAAGTCTTGAATAGATTGTGGAGCATTGACATAGAATTTATCTTTCACGTTGCCCCAAAGAAAAGAGTCTAAAGGTGTTAAATCACAAGATCTCGGTGGCTAATTAAGATCACATCTTCGAGAAATAAATAAAACAGGAAAATTAGTCTTGTGTTGTGGGGCATCTAGCACCGTCTTGTTGAAAATAAATATCATCCACATCAATATCCTCCAATTTTGGCCATAAAAAATTGTTAATCATAGCTTAGTAGCGCAATACATTCACCATAACAGCTGTACCAAACTCATTCTCGAATAATATTAGGCCAATTGAAAAGTCCCCGGTCTGATGCACAGATGGCGGTGCTAGATTAGAATTAAATTCTTATGATTTTTAGTTAGTACCAACTTTCAAACGATACGTTACAAAATTTGACAGCAGTCCCACCATTAGTTTGTGAGATATTGAATTGTGAGTGTAGCTACTTTTGTTATTTGAATAAAGATAAAAAAAACAATTTCGTGTGCTGATAAAATATTGCTTTTTGAAGGGAAAAATACAGTTAAAGCAAAATCTTGGCTTGATGAAGAGTTTCCGGGGTCTGAACCAGGAAAATCAGCCATCATTGATTTGTATGTTAAGTTTAAACTGGGTAAAATGAGCATCGAAGACGGCGAACGCAGTGGACGCCCAAAAAAGGCTATCACCGACAAAAAAATATCAAAAAAGTTCACAAAATAATTTTAAATGACCTTAAATTGATTGATATGCTAAGTTAAAACATGGTGAAATGAGCACCGAAGACGGCGAACGCAGTGGACGCTCAAAAGAGGCTGTCACCGACGAAAACATTAAAAAAGTTCACAAAATAATTTTGAATGACGGTAAAGTGAAGTTGATCGAGATAGCAGTCATTGTAAAGATATCATCTGAACGTGTACATCATATCATTCGCGAATATTTGTCCATGAGAAAGTTGGGTACGAAATGGGTGCCGCGCGAAGTCACAATCGATCAAAAGCAACAACGTGTTAATGCTTCTGAGCAGTGTTTGAAGCTGTTTATTTGATGAAATGGATGAAACATGGCTCCATCATTTCACTCTGGAGTCCAATCGACAGTCAGCTGAGTGGATTGCACACGATGAACCGAATCCAAAGCTTGGAAAAACACAACAGTCAGCTGGCAAGGTTATGGCATCAGTATTCTGGGATGCGTAAGATATAATATTCATTGATTACCTCCAAAAAGGCCAAACCATCAACAGCGATTATTATATAGCGTTATTTGATCGTTTGAAGAATGAGATCGTAAAAACGGCCCCATTTGAAGAATAAAAGGCGCTGTTCCATCAAGACAATGCGCCGTGTCACAAATCAATGAAAACAATGGCAAAATTGAATGAATTGGGCGTCGAATTGTTTCTGAATCCTCTGTATTCGCTAGATCTGGTCCTCAGCGACTTTTTCCTGTTGTCATACCTCAAAAGTAGGCTCGCTGGAAAGAAATGTAGCGCCAATGAAGAAGTAATCGCCGAAACTGGGGTCTATTTTGAAGCGAAAGACAAATCGTACTACAAAAATGGTATCGAAAAGTTGTAAGATAGCTATAATCGCTGTATCGCCCTCGAAGGCAACTATGTTGGATAATAAAATCGAATTTTGGCAAAAAGATGTATTTTACTATGGTAGACCGGGGACTTGTCAATGAGCCTGTTATAACTATACTTCCTCTATAGCCTCCTTAGTTTTGAGCATTCGTTTTCAGAACAGATCGCTCTATTTCAATAAAGAACATTTTTTTCATGAATGTGTCCGATATTTTGAAATTTACTGTGTTGAATATTGGTAAATCAATGTTTTCCTTTCAATTTATCAACCGCCAGACTCAAGAATCCACTAAATCGACTAATCCAACCTCACTTTCAACTTGAAATTCTCTCCAATCTCAATAGCGTACACGTCAATGATGCGAATCAGAAGCACACGCAAAGAACAACCCAAGGTTAACATGAAGTACTTACTCCATTCAGATAAAACGGAAGTTCTCCTATCTCTCCAAAAACACTTTGCCACTTCACTGTTTAAAATTAGTTTCAATACCATAAACAAGAGTCTTGAGTATGGACCCTTGAATTAAGTGGGCCACTTCTCTTCTACATGTGGTTATTATAATCTGCATGTTTCATAACACACCGAGGAGTAAACATACAGGCCATTCGCGGGTGATGATAGCAACCTGCTCAGTTTCTAAATATTACCAGGATTAAGGCAAAATAAAGATTCACCTGGGATATGTTTTGCTTTCGTTTGATAAATTTAGATATTCCAGGCATGAGGGAAATTATGAATTGGTTGAAATATATTTTTCCCCGATTGACAGCAAATATGGATTTTGCAAAGATAAATCAATCAGCAAAGTATTACTTTTCCTGCCTAGGCAGCAAAGTAACTACTCTCCTGCCTAATAAAACATTCGACATTTTCTGACAATCATTATTTTTTGCCACCTTCCTTATTTCTGGAGGAGTTAGTTCCTCTATCAGTGCCATGATATAAATATATCCGATATTTTTCCAAAAGACTGTCAGATATTTCATAAGTTGTCAAACTTTAATTATTATGGACATATATAGGGTGTTTTTTTTCGAGATATATAACTTTAAGTTGGCATTACTGTTCAAGATGGCGACCGATTCAACAGCTGTCAAGTGATTTATTCTCAGTTTGATTTGGCAATTCATCATGAATAGACTCACGCCTGAATAACGCTTGCAAATAGTGCAATTTTATTTCGAAAATAATGGTTTTGTACGGAATACGTATCGCGCACTACGTCCATTTTATTTTGTTTAGCGATGAAGCGCACTTCTAGTTGAATGGCTACGTCAACAAACAAAACTGCCGCATTTGGAGTGAAGCTTATCCTCAAGTGTATGTCGAAACACCGTTACATCCGAAAAACTGACTGTTTGGTGCGCTTTATGGGCTGGTGGAATCATTGGTCCGTACTTCTTCAAAAACGATGATGGCTAGAACGTTACAGTCAATGGTGATCGGTAAAGAGCCATGATTACTAACTTTTTCATTCCTGAATTGAACAACCATGATATAAAGGAGCTGTGGTTCCAACAAGACGGCGCAACATGTCACACAACTCGTGCCACAATCGATTTATTGAAAGACACGTTTAGTGACCGCCTAATTTCACGTTTTGGACCTGTGAATTGGCCTCCAAGATCTTGTGATTTAACACCGCTAGACTACTTTCTGTGGGGCTATGTGAAGTCATTGGTCTATGCGGATAAGCCACAAACCCTTGACCATTTGGAAGACAACATTCGCCGTGTTATTGCCGATATACGACCACAAATGTTGGAAAAAGTCATCGAAAATTGGACGTCCAGATTGGTCTACATCCGAACCAGCCGTGGCGGTCATATGCCAGAAATCATATTTAAAATGTAATGCCACAAGATTATCTTGCGGATAAATAAAATTCATGTCAATCGAATAACCGATCGTTGTTTTATTGCAATTTAAAGTTCTATAGCTCTAAAAAAAAACCCTTTATATCACAATCCGACAACGTAATCTAACCATGTTGAGGACATATCAAAATTGCGTATACTCCCGCTATTCATGTTTATTATTCTATGTAATGATTATATCGGGTGTCCCAAGGTGAGTGGCCTATTAGATTATTATGGAAACTATTGATGGTAAAGATTTCAAATTTTGTGGATAGATATTTGGCCATGTAAGGTACATTTTTAAAATAATTTCACATTTCCAGTGTTGCCGGATGTACAACAATTTGGCAACAACTTTGTTATTTTGAATAGGACATCCGGTATTTCTATTTTTTTTATGATACTCCATAAAATATTGAATGTATTCACTCTTACTTGTCCATCCCTATCTTCAACGGTTTTTGAGTTATTAATTATTTTTCGAAATTTTTGATCAAATTGGCGTATTACGAAAATGACTCTAGTTCGTTCAATATTTGAGATTTAAGTCAGAAATTTTGCAAGTCGTTAGATATTGATCTGATCTGTGTCACTGCTCTTGAATTATGGTTGTCAATAATACAGGACGGACCAAAAAAAATCATCATTTGCCAAGTTACAAAATTGTGAAAAAGTCTATTTTTTCAAATTAGACACCTAGTATATTTTTCAATTTTTGGAATCAGTACAACACACTCTACAATTTTTCTATTCACGTCCCTATACCTATCTCAACTGGATTCCGAGTTATATGCGTTTATTAGATTTCACATTGATTCAATAAGTGTTAATATCTTTTGTATTGTTATGTTCTCGATGTGGTTCATAGATCGATATATCAATGAATCAGTTCAATCCATAAATGTCAAAATAAACAATAATTGCCTAACAGGTGTTTTGTTCCGAGGTTTTACTATAAATAATGGCTCAAGAAAGATATACACATATAACGCATATAACTCGGAATCCAGTTGAGATAGGTATAGGGACGTGAATAGAAAAATTGTAGAGTGTGTTGTACTGATTCCAAAAATTGAAAAATATACTAGGTGTCTAATTTGAAAAAATAGACTTTTTTACAATTTTGTAACTTGGCAAATGATGATTTTTTTTGGTCCGTCCTGTATTATTGACAACCATAATTCAAGAGCAGTGACACAGATCAGATCAATATCTAACGACTTGCAAAATTTCTGACTTAAATCTCAAATATTGAACAAACTAGAGTCATTTTCGTAATACGCCAATTTGATCAAAAATTTCGAAAAATAATTAATAACTCAAAAACCGTTGAAGATAGGGATGGACAAGTAAGAGTGAATACATTCAATATTTTATGGAGTATCATAAAAAAAATAGAAATACCGGATGTCCTATTCAAAATAACAAAGTTGTTGCCAAATTGTCGTACATCCGGCAACACTGGAAATGTGAAATTATTTTAAAAATGTACCTTACATGGCCAAATATCTATACACAAAATTTGAAATCTTTACCATCAATAGTTTCCATAATAATCTAATAGGCCACTCACCTTGGGACACCCGATATATATGATCTTGTCATTTGAATGAAATGAATTATGCCATTGAAACAAAAAAAGACAGGGCAATAATAATATCTGCCGGTTGAAGAATAAAATTTTTATCTTCCCACAAATCTTGCTACTGGACCATTAACCTGTTAGGTCATCTGTCAGATGATCTCTTGACTAAGTACCATATCGGATACAGATTCCAGGAGTTGGTTTTCGGAAGTGTTCGAACAAATCTGTCTATAATTTGATAATTTGGTGCAAATTGCTTTATAATGTTCGACGCCACAGGTAAATTTGAGCGACCCTAAATTGAGACATTTGTCAAATTCCCACTTACCCTTGTAGAGAACTAACTACATTGTCATCATCAACTAGTTGAGGACTGAGGCCCTAATTTTCTACCGTTTTTTTTTTTTTTTGGTTCTGATCATTATAACAGACAGTATATAGCATCAGTTGGATTTTCAGAGAAATTCTAGGTTCATGGAGATCCTAAAGCATATTTTTTGGCTATTGAATATCAGGTAATCATCAAAGTATAATAGTTAAAGTGGATACTTTCAATTTTCCGTACTTCTTTAGTGATTTTCCTATGAATGAAAATTGTTCATATTTTTCTTTATACTCAATGAAAAATTTTTTCAGTTTAATGACCTCAAAAATTACAGCATTCCTATATTCGTATGAAGTCTACTTACTTGATTTAATTTTTTTCTGTTCGAATTTTACATTTTTCATGAAATGGAAGATGACGGAAATATAAAGTTAAGAGTTTTACTTGTTATGCAAAAAAAAGTTCATCGAAGAAAATGATATGTAGGTATCTCATAAAAAATTTCATTTTTCATTTCGGTAAGCATTGTCTCTTGATTTTTCATAAATAATAATAAAAAAGCCAAAAAAATCCTTTCTTCGTCTCGCTAAAAGAAAGAATAGATCATTCGTCGATTCAGAAACATTGAAAAACGACAGATTTTTGGTGTCATTAACCTGTAATAAAATAAATAACCTGTAATAAGAAATAAAGTTCATGTAGCCTACAGTTTGTAAAAAATCCTTTGTATATCCTATTACCTTCAATACTTTTTCGTCCCTACGCCAGAAATTGATTGTTTTGAATTGCTTTTTCTGTTGTTATATCTTTCCTTATGTAAAAAAGGAAATTTCTCTCTCAATTATATTTTTCTGATTAGGAAATTCGCCATAAATTTCAACCTGCTGTAAGTTAGCCAACTCAAACGACCGACGCGACGTTACAAACTCTTTCGTAAGCGAAAAGGCTTCACTCCCAAACCTACTCTCTCTACCGAAGTAGTATTTTCGAGTAATTTTATTGCGTATTTCTGTTGGCAGACATGCCCGAATACCAAACTTTTCAATCACCAAATTAACATCAATATGCAGTGTGTGGATTAACCAACGAAAATATACAATGACTAAATCTATCTGTGCAGTGCGTGAAAAGCCATCAAAAACAACATTTAACGATTAAACAATATATAAGCTTTAAGGTCCCACCCCCTGGGAAAGACAGAGGCGGAGATAGCCGGCAGAGAGAGCTGGATAGGAACCTCGTGTACCGTATTAGAAACAGATCAGCGATGTCAAGAGCAATTTGGATGAAATATGTCAGTTCGGTACACGCTCCGAAAGAGGCAAGAGCAGATAAGGGTGAGACGTTCGCGCGTTTGAAAAATTAGCTGAGGTTTTGCGGTAGAGAAAAAAAAAATTGAGAAAAATTTTTTTTTGTTGGGATTATCCGGTGCAGTTTTCGAAGGTGCTCTATGGCGATGGGCTCGGAGGAACACCTCAAGATCGAGAAGGAAAAGGTTACCAGTGTTACGCCTTTCTCTATAAACGATATTTTGAGTAGGGACAATTCTTGTGAGGTCCAAGAGACGGCTTTGGATATGACCAGGTCTCAAGAGAGGTGTAGAGGTGAGTTTCGGTTGATTATTTTTTAATTTTCAGTGCTTGTAATTGTGAATATAGATTATGGAAAAACTTTGGCATGAAGTCTATTTCTCTTGAGCGCTATTTCAAATTGGTGTTAATGTGATTTTTTTATTACCATCACCCAATTAATCTTTCTTCTTGCAGTAAAGAAAAAACGTAGATAGGTGTCGATATAACAATAATAAATACATGCGTAAAATTTTTACTCTTTCGATATTTGGCATTATATAGGTTGTTCCCTATAATTGAAGGTACAAAGGAAAATCAGAGATTCTTGAAAAAAAATCTGTAAACATGGGCCTGCAAACGCTTTGTTTTAGAGATACAGGCTGTTCCTTGTAGTACAACATTTTTGTGATGAATCTACCAGTTAATCGAATCTCAATTAATCTTGGTTAAATAAGTGCCAGAATTTATAATTAATTTACCTATTCATCACAGCTTACTATAACTGGATCTTTATAATGATTTGGATTTTCCTAAGGATAACTAGAGAATTGTTTGAAATTTATCATGAAAAAATATCAAACTTAGACACCCTGTATCTCTAAAACAAAGCGTTGGATAGCCCATATTTTAGACAATTTTCTGATGCTGTACGACATGTCAATGATGAGAAAAATTGGTAGAGCACTGACGAGAAGTCAGGATCTTTTGAACGGTCGTTCATTAATGCGCCAAATACCTACGCCCTTGATGACCACAGAACTGTATAGGTACTTGTGGTCTCTAGGAGAGTAATTGGCGCATGAATGAATCAGCACTCCAAAGCTTCTCTGGCTTCACATTAGGGGTTTTTTAATTTCATTTTCGATATTCTACTTGAATTTTTAGTGGTTGGACATTGATATTAATATCCATCACCTACCTATATTGATATGAATTCACGAAGTGTGGAATCAATCTCTAGTATGATTTTTTTTATAATTGCATTTGAATTTTATATTGGTACTAACGAGACACACAACATCTAACAATTATCTACAAATGAATTTGTATTGATTTACGCATTCCATATGTTGATAATATTTATAAGTAGATATATTAAATGTAGGAGTCGATTGGCTAATAATCAGCTTTTTAAGACTGCTACCAGTTTGATCACTTGTTCTATACCCTGTGTCCCTGTTCAACAAATTATCAAGAATATCGTCATATATTATATAGACAAATAGAGAGGGAGCATATGTCATTTTCAGTAAGCAAATTTTGTCCCCAACATGAACTATCAAATTTGACATGAAGCGCGCGGAAATGAAAACATATCAGTGATACGATATTTCACTCAATTCGCGAGTTTCTCCACAAAGAACGCACTTCTTATGTCCCATAGTGAAGCAACGTTTCTTATTAACTCAAAGTATATTGAAATAAGTACCCCAATATATCAGAAATTCAGAAAACAAACTTCAAGCGTGTCAAAAGAAGTGAAACAACCGATGGCACTAGGAGAGCAAAAATTGGCAAACCTCGAATTTCAGCAAGTAGATACAGAAAATAATGAATATTCTGCTTATTATGAATTCGACAATTAGGAAAAACATCGGATTCCAAATATTGAAATTTGCATATTTATTCGGGAATCATTCAAATGAATATATTTCATTCAAAATAATATAAATTCATAACGATATAGTAAAATTGTGTATTTGAAAATATATCACAATCCGTCAACGTAATCTAACCATGTTGGGGACATGTAAAATTGCGTATACTCCCTCTATCTATGTTTATTACTCTATGATCCGTCATATACATAACATCGCAGGTTATTCAGAATCAACCCTGCAATCTAATCATATACAAAACTTCCCATATACCGCAACCATCCAACCAAAACCAATCACTACCACCTAAAGCCTTTAATTTAATCGACTTTTTCGTCGAGAATTCGCCCTTCGAAAGTCAAAAGGCGCCCTTAATGCGTTTCGAATGAGCGAACAGCGTGGCCGACGTCCGTTCCTAGACGTTTTTGTCTATTCTTGGCGAGCGTTATTCAACCGCCAATTACCCAAATTGAAGAACACGTAACCAAAGTGCGAAAAGCTTTTAGCCTAAAAGGGTCAAAGAGCAGATACCACCCTGTACCATCCGACGACGATGTCGCGGTTCGGAAGGTGTCTATATGGGGCGGTTTTTGTCGTGTCAGGGTTTGACATTTTCATTCCGAGAATTCTCTGCATACAAAGACGCAATTATTTATACAGGGTGTTCCTAAAATTGAAGGTTCAAATGAAAATGAAAGATTCCTCATGTCATTTTAAGAAAAAAAGTCCTATAAACATGGGCCCGCAAACATTATCTTTTCGAGATACACGGTGTTAAAGTTTGATTCTTCTCAAAGCACCTTCCCTTCACAAGATTATTAACTTGAATTTGATATTCCAATTTGAAGTTATTATTATGTGATAGATATGCCAATTCTGAATGAATGCAAATCTACAGCAGGGTGGTATTTTTTCTGGAACAGTACTCGCTTCTCTCCTCTACAACTTTTTTATCTAACACTGGAATGGAAGAAAATTAATATAAAAAGAAAATTTGGTCCAGTAGTTAGCACACTTTTTGGTTTCTTGTAGTTTTATCGTAATAACTACCAATTTCGAGAAAACAATTCTCTAATAATCCTCAGGAAAATCCGATTCATTATAAAGATCCAGTTAGCAAGTTGTGATTAATAAATTAATTATAAGCTTTAGTAACAGGCCGATTGAAAACTCTACCATAGTAAAACACATTTTTTTTTTGACAAAATTCGATTTTATTATTCATAGTTGCCTTCGAGGGCGATACAGCGATTATAGCGAACTTTTCGAGTACGATTTGTCTTTCGCTTCAAAATAGGCCTCAGTTTCGGCGATTACTTTTTCATTGGCGCTAAATTTCTTTCCGGCGAGCATTCTTTTGAGGTCTAAGAATAGAAAAAAGTCGCTGGGGACCAGATCTGGCGAATACGGTGGATGCAGAAGCAATTCGAAGCCCAATTCATGCAATTTTGCAATTGTTTTCATTGATTTGTGACACGGCGCATTTTTTTCTCAAATGAGGCCGTTTTTTAACGATTACATCCTTTGAACGATCCAATAACGCTATAATCATTGTTGATGGTCTGGCCCATTTGGACATAATCAATGAATATTATACCTTGCGCATCCCAGAAAACTGCATAACCTTGCCAGCTGAGTGTTGTGTTTTTCCTCGCTTTGGATTCGGTTCATCATGTGCAGTCCACTCATCTGACTGTCGATTGGACTCCGGAGTAAAATGATGGAGCCATGTTGCATCCATTGTCACATATCGACGCAAAAATTGAGGTTTATTGCACTTAAACAGCTTTAAACACTGCTCAGAATCATTAACACGTTGTTGCTTTTGATCGATTGTGAGCTCGCACGGCACCCATTTTGCACACTGCTTTAACTCATGTGGAAAATGCCTTTTCGGCACTCGACAGCTGCAGTCTCTTGCGGAAAAGTATCATTTTCCACGCTTGTTAGGAAAATAACTATTATTATCTAGGAAAGTTTTGTGAAACTTGCTATCAGTCCAATTTCTGCGCGATTTCATATTCTTTATATTTCAGAATGATGTCACGGCTGAATTTTTGCAGAAATTCAGAAAATTCCTGGTTTTTCAGTTGTGCTAAAATCGGAATTAGATATGACTTTTCACTTTCAACTTCTTAAGGCATCTTTCAAGGTTTCAAGGTCGTCAATCGTAACTCGCCATTGGAACTGAATTAAATTATTATCAACCTTCTTGAAACCGAAAAATTCCAACTGAAGTTGTAGGCGACAATCCAAATGAAAAGCCGATTATAGAACGGCCGAAAAGCTTTGTCACGTTTTTGTCATAAAAATTATGCCAGAACTGCAAAAAATTAGCAATATTCGCGCTGTTCTTCACCTTTTTTTCACATACTGTTAAATAATGAGAAAAACTAAATTGTTCATCAATAATTCGGATAGGTTTTTGCAATTGATTGAAATAGATATACTGTTAAAAAGTGATTGAGAGAAATTTTTCCCCTATAACCTATTACATATATAGAAAAGATAGCAGGAAAGAATGATGTTTAACGCATCCAGTTGCACCTCAAGGGGGTGAGAGATGTCACCGTATATAACTTCGTTTTTCACTTTTCCTCATAATCCTTAACAAAAACCAAATTCCTCGAAATCCCAGTTACATTTTCCCCTCATTACATAAAGCACAAATCCACCTTTTTTTCGGCAAAACCTAAACCGCCGACGTTTCGTTGCAGATTCGCTGACGCAGGACACCCGGCTATCTTCAGAGTACGTCGCCTGCCACCAATCGGAAGAGAGCGGGAGAGAGCCGACCCAATTGAATCGGAAAAAGCGCTCACGGGCCGCTTTCACCCACGCCCAGGTCTTCGAATTGGAACGTCGCTTTAGCCAGCAGCGGTATCTCAGCGGTCCCGAAAGAGCGGACCTGGCACAGGCCCTCAAACTCACAGAAACACAGGTAAAAAAATTGGTCATTTAGGTATTCATCTACTAAGCATTGTATCTCATTTTGGCAACAATATTGGTATATAGATGGTTTTCCAATAAGAGGTTTCATTTTGAAAGGCCGCTTTCTGGACAGCTGTCACTTTTAAGCTGACATCTTTTGATATCTGTCAAGTTGAAACTTCGCCATTACTGAAAATGGTACGATACACGCTTCCACAATGCACTGAAATTATTAAAATTCACTAGAAAGAAGGTGAACAGTTCACTGGACTAAAGCCCTTTTGTGCAGTCGTGAAGCATCTTCTTGGCCGGCCATAGTAGGAATTCATCAAGCCAAGTAGCTTGACATTTTAACCAACTACTTGACTTGAAAATCAAGCTCGTGAAAAATTACATACTTGAGCTTGGCTTGACTTGATTTTAGATATTTATTGCTTGACTTGTTATCAAGCTACTTGATATTACTTGAGCTTGATATGCACGCGTCGCACGGTATATAGTTCTGCGATCTCGTGCGCGCTTAGACTAAATAAGGGGATTTCTCGAGCGCCGAGAGACTGAAGCATTCGCCAGTGTGACTTTATTAGTAGTTTTCTCACATTTCTATGAAATGTATTGGTAGATTTTGGTAGTTTCAGAGATAGCTTTCCAAACTTGACCAAAATGGTCAAGGATTTTTTATCAACCACAGCATCTTCAGCTCCTGTTGAAAAACAATTTTCCAGAGCTGCTCTTACAGTTAGAAAAACCCGAAATAAGTTAGGCGACAAATCTATAAGATGCCTCATGTGTCTTAGATCCTGGATGGAAAATTATGAAATCAAACAAAGCCTGAAGGTTTCTCAATATTGAGAATATTTTTCATTTTTTTTATTTTGTCATGATTTACAGTGATCCAATTTATGTTTTTATTTCAAAAAAGTTGATATTTTCTGTTATTTCATACAAGTTTGATAAATGAAAGTGTTTTTTGCAAAGTTCCTTCTCATTCCATCATTTTTTATTTATGTGACACCATACAATAAAATTTCTAAAAATCAAGTAGCTTTGAAGGATACAAATACTTGATAAATAAATACTTGACTTGACTTGAGATTGAAAAACTATACTACTTGACTTGAGCTTGACTTGAAATCAAGTCAAGCTCAAGCCAAATAGCTTAGAAATCAAGCCAAGCCGTGAATCCCTAAGCTATAGTAAAAACATTTGAGCTGGTAGAATAACTTAGTGATGTGAAGAATCGAAACTGTGTGTGTCGCTGTGGATATGGTGCTGCAACCGTAGCCATGTCAATTATTTGGCTGATATCCATTTCTATCGTTGATGATTTTTCTCAAAAATCCTTTTTTTTATATCACAATTTTTATTATTGAAAAATTAGTTACCTTGCCTTAGATTAGATGAGGGGCGAAACATCATCAGACCTTATATACACCTCGCTCTACAAGGTGCACAATATATATTGTGCACCTTGCCTTACATTATACATCCACTAACAAATTTTGACGTAATTTTTTTTTAAAGATTTTTGACGACGAATATGTTCAAACTTCAAGAAAAATTGTTTTTTTACTGGTTGATCCCAGGAATTATTGAGTTGAGTTCTATATTGAATAACGCATGACTTCAATAAAGAAAAAACATCATGTTTCATTAAACTTTCCAACTTTTTTTTCTGCAGTGTCCCCTTTTCAAGTGTTTCAATCATATCTTAATTTCCAGGTGAAAATCTGGTACCAAAACAGGCGCTACAAGACGAAAAGAAAGCAGCTGCAACTCCAGGAATCCAACATGCTGGGCCACAACGCTAGAAAAGTAGCAGTTAAAGTCTTAGTAAAAGACGACATACCAATATTCCTACAACATCAGAAATCTCCAATCTACCAAAAACCCTACCACCCCGATCAAACCAAGAACGAATTCTACGTATACGAACAGATGAACAAAAATCTGACGCAAAAGTACAATCCAAAGAGTCTGCAAGAATCCATGTTGAATCTGTGTCAACAGTATTCAAATTCTGTGTCATTGTTTCCCTATTTTAACTATTACCATCCGTCTTTATTGGGAAACGTCACCATAGCTCAAACAGACGAGGATCAACCACAGAACTGAGTGGTATTCATGAATGAAAAAGAAGAACACCGTCCATCATAGAATTTTTGAATATATTCCACTACACTGTACAAAAATAAATTTAATGTATGTACAAGTTCAAGACTCACCTTGTATATATTGTATTACTTTTTGTCCAGTGTAGTGCTTAGTTGCAATAATCAAGTAACTAGGTGAAGAAAGATTGAGTCAGCAGACATAGTTGTTGTTTTCTTATTGTTTTCCTGTAATATATTATTAGTATTATTGTATATAATTGAAGATGTATATAGGATTTACAAGATGTATTGAAGGTCCAGAAACAATGTTAATATATTTATTGGTAAGTAGTTTTTACCCACCATTCAAAATGAATTTCCTTCATGAAATGTAAAATAATTAGAAAAAAATCACCAGAATTTCTTAAATTGCACTGAATGTAGCAATAAAACGTTAAAAAGAAAAATTGTCATTTCATTTGGGAGACATCTCCCTAAAAAAAATAAAGGTAAACATTTTTGGTTTTTAACATTCATGGATAAGATTCTTGAGCTCAAGGGCGTAGAAATGGAGCAGGGTTACTGGGGGTAATTAGCCCCCAAGATTTAAAAAAAAATATAAAATTTCTACATAAAATGGAAGGGTGCCCACTTCTTTCCTCCAGAATATTTTTTTTTTTTAACCAATTTTAGTTTAGAAAAATTAAAAGAGAAACTCTGGTTCAGTATTACATTTTTTAGTTTGTTGTAGTTTTGTGGTATCTGCAATCGATTTCGAGAAAAAAATTCAAACAGCTCTCTATAGTAATTCTCAGAAAAATCCAAATTATTATAGATCCATTTAGGTAGCTGTGATAAATTAATCAAAATAAGTTTTGGTACTTATTGACCAACTCTTTAATAAAGATTCGATAAACAGGTTAATCATCACAAAAAAGTAGGACTACAAGAAACAGCCTGTATCTCGAAAACAAACATGGGCCATTTTATTTTTAAAATTATTCAAGGAATCTCTCATTTTCCTTCATAACTCCAATTCAGGAATACCCAGTATAAGTTAAGAAAAATCGAATTGGTGATAAAACGAATTATTTCGAGTAATTTGGTTCAAACTCCGTTATCAAACCTGTTTTTCTCACATTATAGATGTGAGTAAACAATGTCGTCAATACAATTTTTTTCGATTACCCCCTCAAGAAAAAAAAAGAGGTACAGCCCTTGGACAGCGCCCAAAAAAAAAATTAACATTTTTGGTCTTCAACATTCATGGATTGGATTCTTGAGCTAGATGTATCAAAGCGGGATAATAACTGATTTTCTTCAAATTCTAAACATTTCGAATCTAGGAGGATCAAGATATTCTGTGGACCTTTTCCTGAAATAAGATACACCCACAGATCTCAAACTTGGGTGGTATCTATTAAAAAGCAGGGTTGAAACTCTTATTTCGAAGTAACTCAATATATTCCAAGTCTGTTCTCATCCAAGCCATGTCTATGTCAGCAATTTCATATTGTTTATATTCACATTCTATGAGTGTTTCCATGTGCGTAACACTTGAAGGAAGATCTGTCATATAAATATTTATTGATAGACTCATTACTAACGTAGGTATATAAAACTTAAATAAACCGTAGCTGAAAGAATTCGAGGATGTGTAAAATTAATGGCTTATCTATAGCAATTTTAATTTCATCCAAGTTTTGTTTACGCTGGTAGGTTTTCGGGATTTATGATGGATGAGGAAGAAACACTGTGTTTTCTGAGAAGTCTTTCTTTTTTATTTAAGCAATGAACTAAATGAACTGTATAATACGAGAAAATTTCATTGAGAATGTAATTAAATATCACGAATTTTGGTCAAGTAAAAATTAGGCAGTATGTCAGAATGGCAGGAAGGTTTACCATGCCTAAATCTTCAGAAAAGGTTAAACAGGTTTCATAAAACTTCGATTGACCGATCAACTCGTTGATTGTAGTTTGAAATCTGTGGAAGTGTCAAAAATGAACTGAAATTGTACACAGAAATGAATTGATCGAGCCTCAGAGTAATAAATATAGACAGAGGGAACATATGTCATTTGCAACATAGATAAAGGGAGTATACGCAATTTTTACATGTCTCCAACATTGTTAGATTACGTTGTCGGATTGTGATATATTTTCATATCCACAATTTTATTTTATCTATCGTTATGATTGTATATTATATTGAATGAAATATATTTATTTGAGTCATTCCCGATTAAGTAAGCAAATTTGAATATTTGGAATCCGATATTTTTCCCAATTGTCGAATTTATAATAAGCAGAATATTTCTTATTTTCTGTATCTACCAGCTGAAATCCAAGGTTTGGCAAATTTTGCTTTCCTAGTGTCATCGGTTGTATCACGTCGTTTGGCGCGCTTGAAGTTTGTTTTCTGAATTTCTGGTATATTTAGGTATTCATCTCAATATAATTTGAGTTGATATGAAACGTTGATTCACTATGGGACATAGGAAATGCGTTCTTTGTGGAGAAACTCGCAAATTGAGTGAAATATCGTATCACTGATATGTTTTTAATTCCGCGCGCTTCATGTCAAATTTGATAGTTGATGTTGGGGACAAAATTTGCTTACTGAAAATGACATATGCTCCCTCTATCTACGTTCATTACTCTTAGGTCATCACAAATCAATGAGGTTAGAGTTATTTGATAAAACATACTCCTGCCGGATGAACTACCATTATAATTCCTGCTAGCAATCGCCTCTGGAAAGATTTCAGTGGCCTACTCATGTTACCACTGTCTGAAAGTATTGGAAATGATGGGCTTTTGCCATAAGTCAGTACATAAATATAGGGTCTCTTTGATCGGTAAACCAAGCTTTCAACTTTCGTTGGATTGATTTGTTTACCATTCAACGTCTCCAGAAATATGACCCCTAATAGCTTTTCATACTGAACAAACAAAACAAGTGAAAGAGAAATATTTGAGAGGTTATTCTTGGTAAGAGAATAATTTCATCTTCTATATGATTATTTTGACTTATTTTAGACAAAACTAGTGTTAGTTATATGAGGTCTGGAGATTAAAATATATTGCTGCTCAGATAAAATCATGTAAACTAATCAATCAATCAAATTTCCAATAATCCAAAGAACAGTGAGGAAGTGCACTTTTGAATACATTTTTGATTTCGTAATTTTTTTTTCTCAAAAAGATTGTAGGCATATTATTAAATAGTAATTTCTCTATAAGCTTGAGAGAAATTTAAGATAGATAGATAGATAATGGGGACAAAGTATTTATAGACTAATTCAATCTATTGGTGAACAGAGAGATAGAGAGAGAAGAGAAAGAGAGAGAGGAAGAGAGCTTTGTAGAAAAAACGTAGTGACACCATCCGAAAGGGTTACATGAAATCACCTAAATCAACAGGAGTATATGACTGTGAGGAGGTACCCTGAAATCAGGATTGAGGTGCTAAGAATTTCCTTATTGTTAAACGATATCGAAATTACCATCCTCCCACATATCCAAATATTGTACGATACTCACACACATGACACACATATGACATATGAGAAAAATTTAGAATAATTCCAGGAACCAAACTTTCAATCTCATATAAAATGGCTGACCTGAGTAACAGGGACTTAGGAACCCTAGAAGGTGATCATCTCACACTCTTGTCCTCACACATTTGGTTGAGCAGCGCCATCTAGGTACAACAGATTGAACTACCAATAGTGAAAGTTCGGTTTTTACACGATAGGTGGAGACACAATCGAATTTAAAGAGACATCTATTGTTGCTAAGAGCCACTAGATTAAAATGGGTAGATTCCTCACAGACAACTAAGTTACTTCAAATTTCTAATACGCCACCTTGCGGCTCATAGCTGAAAATTTGAAGAAGAAAATATGTTTTCTTTCCTTTCTTGCAGATATATATAGGGATCTGTTGTATACAGTGATCATTGAGGTTTTCTGCATGGTTCACTTCGATGACCTAGAGTAAATCATCGAGTTCATAAGTTTACCGTGCTAACTATATAATTATAATATAGTGCTGATGTAGTAAACTGGATGTTTCGAGACGGTAAATTCTAACGCCTTTTACCATTTTTTGGCCCCCATAATTTTCCATATTTAGAAATCGAAAATTGGAAAAAAAGAGCAAAAAAGCTTATAGATCGAGATCTAAGAACAGTTATATTTCCACACCTATAGATCACAGACCCTTCAAATAAAAATTTTTGTAGATAAAAAATTTATCTATAACATACTGAAATTTCAAGTTCGTATCCCATTCCACCACGAAATACTATCCTATCGAAATGGATGGAATCAATGGAAATTTTTTTTAGGTAAATTGAACTAATTCAATACCGTTCGACTTTTTTTCGTAACCCTTGTAGTTTTCGATAGGTATATTGAACTCGAAAATTGAAAAACGAGGTAAATATTAGACCACTACAAGAAAAGTTATACCTCCCAAGCTATAGGTCACAGACCCCTCAAATAAAAACACTTTTTTGTAGATTTGAAGGTTGTCCATAACATACAAAAATTTGATGTTCGTTCCTGGCCTCACCGAAATATTAACATCTCAGGATCAAAAGTTTTTTGAAAATTTCAGTTTTCACATAATAAGTTCTAAAATAATGAACTGATCTCACGACTGATAGCTTACAATGAGATTTCTTCTTACGTTGACTATCTATATTTTCCACTTCTCTTTTCAATGAAAAATGATATTCTATAATTGAATTCATAAATATAATTGAATGGTGATAATAATTAATGAATGAATGAACGTCTACTCATTCCAATTTCAAATAGTCAGACTATTTCTTATATACTGAGGTGACTGGTGAATCACCATCAACGAAATTTATGCTCTCTCATATAAATAGAGGAGTTATCAAGTTTTTCTTAATGCTCCTGTGCAGCATCCACAGGCAAATTCTCAAGTACTTGGCAGCAGATCACCTTTTAACCTAAAAGCTCTGGTAGCGTTCAAGATAACCCTTTATCTACATCCGTAGATTATTACTCATTACCTTTTAATTAATCATGAGAGGAGTATAAATTAATATTTCCCCCCTGTTTTCTTATCTTGGAATAATGAAACACGAGGTTCGATTGTTTTTCTTCTGGACTGTCATTATGTAAATTTTGTTTTTGTGGTAGATTTTTCATTTTTGGTCCTATATTTTCAATGATAAATTATTAAATATAGCAGTCTTTGGATGAATTATTATAATTTAATTGATCAATCTAATTGCAGAATTTATAAACGCCTCTACTAATTACGAGGAATGTTTTTGTTCAATTTTTGTTTTATTTTAATTTCCCTATGCATAAATCGAATTTCCTTTTGAAAAAACAGAATGTATGAAGTATGTTGAAAAAGAAAAGACAATATGTAAGAGTTCAATATTTAATCAACAATATATCTAAAAGTTATGTACAAGAGAAAACAAATAAAATTTGGTACAAAAATAGTTGTAAAAATAGTTAGGTAATTAGAGAAATGATTCCTATACATTGATAATGGACAAAAAAAGGAGAATAGATATGTACAATATAAAACTATATTTTCAGGCATGAATTCATCTAATACATCACGATAATAAAATTACGTTTATATTAATTGATTCTGATAACGACAAAAATCTGTATCAAAAGCAGAACATTGACTTAATTCTTAGAATCCAGCCAGTATGTAGGTTCAAATTAAAAACTTACTTTCCTCAAATTCTTTGAAGGGTATAAATTTCAAATAATAAGCAAGCTATGAATTACTATAATAAAAATTCATTTTATCCATAGCCGAAGGGAAATTATTATATCTGATATCTGCTGCATTAAAGTCATGTGGAAAATGTACAGGATGATTAGTATAATTATACGGTGTTGCCATACTGTGGTGCGGTTGCATTTCCCCACAAAAATTCTGCGTTTCCAAATATTCAGCTAGAGATTTGGTTTTCCTCTCATCTCCTTGTTGCTGTTGTTGTTCCAAATGTCCTCTTTTGCTCTTGTACCTCCTGTTTTGAAACCAAATTTTCACCTGGGTTGGCGTAAGGTTCAGTCCTTGGGCCATTTGTTCTCGTTCTGGCGCAGAAAGGTATTTCTGCTGTTTGAATTTTTGTTCTAGCTCCTGTACTTGGTATTGGGAGAAGAGCACTCTTGGTTTTCTCTTAACTCTCTGTCTACAGGCTTTACGAAGTTCGGTTTTGGAGCTGGTTACTTGTTCTTGTTCTGAAAGAAAAAACAGACAGATTAGTGATGGAATAAAATGAACCTATTTTGAAAAATTAAGGGGATATGTCTTTATCTACATATGTGAAGTTTTATTAGAGGTTGTAAAAGGAGATCTGACTGATTGATCACAGTTCCACGACAATTTGTTTTTACAAATATTGGAATGAATGTAGGAAAAACATTCATTGAACCAAAAGTGCACCTAAATACAATGAAAAATTTCTTTATATTGATGAATTCAATAGGATGTTGAGTGTTATTCGTTGTTTCGAACAAATATTCATTGGATAGAAGAACTTTGTTCATTATAGATGTATAAAATCTTACATTGACAATTGACAATTTCAATGAACAGTAATACATTGTTATCATGAACATTTCTTTGATTTAATGATAGTTGTTTTTTGATGAAAATAATTCATGATTGTATTAATGTTTCTTTCTGTTCAATGGTTGAAAAATGATGACTGGATTCATCAATACAATGAACTTTTTCATTGAATTTCATTGTATACTTCTGTTTCAGTTTAACAATCATAAAAAAATAATTTCTGCCAAAGGGAAAAAAATTCAAAATAGGAAAAAGGAGATTGAATCATTTGATATTTAGGTATCTTAAATGTGGCAAAACTTATTTGAGGTTAATGACATTTTGGGAAAACTTAAAAGAACATAATCTGATTTTCGTTCAATAAAATATAGTTTGATCTTATACCTAATAGTCGAACAAAATGAAATTGAATTGAAATGAATTAATTGTTTGACTTACTTGGACTAACACTCCTAGCAAATTCACCCATCTTAGCAATCGCCGACAAGTCATTCTGCCTACCGTAGCAATCCTGGATCTTACCACCCGAACACCCTGTATTAGAACTCGCGTATCCACCGTAATTTGGCATAAACTGACCACCATTGAACCAACCCTCCTCTGTCCACGCGTAAGTGTCCACCTCTTTCTTGACCACCGTGTCCACAGGGTAGCAGTACCCATCTTCTTGCGTCATGTTCATGTTCAGAATGTCTTTGACCGAAAACGGCGTGGAATAGCTTGAGAACTGCGTGGTATCACAACCCTGATAACTGTCACCGGCTGTCAAACTGAAATCCTCCAACATCTTAAGAGCGACACCACCTCAACAGTGAGAGCAATCGAGACACCCCAAGCTGAACCCTGCAGATCTGTTTCTCAGCCACTCTGTCGGCATCTGACCACATCCATTAATTGCTCTGGGCCGTGATTCTTGTGCCACGTGACGTCATCTAAACCACGCCTGTTGCCAATAGAAATGGAGAGTGTACAAATATTTGGTTTGGGCTTTGATAGGTTAATGCAATGGGTTGATTGATTCCTGTTTGTAATGCTATTAAATAATGAGAGATGACATGGATGTGTGGAATCGATGCTGTGCGGAATTTAGGGATTTAGATCATATATAGGGTGTTCTTTATCTTTGAAAGTAGGTAATGTAGATAATTGACAATTTTTTGTTGATCGAGAATACTGCAATTTTAAGACGAATTGATACACAAAGCGTTGGAACTTTTAGAGTTATTTAATTTCATTAATTGTCAGAATCTGCCCAATGGTTTTCGAGCCTATTACTCTGATGGTTTGAGATCAACGACAAAATTTAATGACGATTGTAATCCCAGAGGCATACAACTTTTTCTTTCGAAAATTTGAACCTCAAAGTACCTATATCATCCAAATCTATAAAATTTAATTGACATACCTAAATGATCTCGATGAAATAAAATATTTGACAATTCAGTTAAAACCTTGGGTATTTCACGTGAAAAATGTTTGTTGTTTTCAAAAATTAGCTATATCAGTTGAAGAGGAATGATGAGAGTTATTGTTATTATAATTTGGGGTTGATTATTTCCTTTCAATTTTCCTTGGAAGCTCTCGAAGATCACGTTTATAACAGAAAACTGAGTCGTTTAGTTATTAATTCATTTTTCAAGAAATATCGCATGACTACTTGAATAGATTTGCGTTCAATTAAAAATCTCACCTGAAAGAATGATCGAAATTCTTTTTATCGGTATATATTTCCATCTTTCGTGGAGTTTGTGTTTGAGCCTCATTTCATCTCCTTCATATGGCTATAGTTCATCTGCTTTCAACATACATAAATACCTATAGATATTAAAAAAATATACAGGGTGTAAGTGAATATTATGAATATCAAACTTCAGGTGTGATGAAAAACTGAAAAAAAAAGGAAAAAAAAAATAATTACAGTTTGACATATAACTTTTGTTCGAAAATACTTTGATATGGAGTGTTTAGGTTTTCCTTAAAAACTGACTGTGAAAGAAAAAAATTCTACGCTACTAAGATATGTGAAACTAAAAATATTTTCTGAATTGCTCGTTGTCCAGGGTGTTTATAAGAAGATCATGAACTTGGACAACTAACATTCATGAAAACTCAAGATTTTCAAATTAGAACCTATATTTCTTATTATTTCAGTCGATTCTACGTACAAAAATTGTGGGAGTTACTTAAGCTAACCCTATACCTAAAATGAATATTTCAAGAGTTATCGAGGAAGAACTTTAAAGGAGAAAATACCGCAATTTATAACTGTGTGGAGTATAGTCTGTGATTTCCGGAAAACACAGAAAGAAACTAAAATTCGATGTTCCCATAACTAAATTTGACATTTCAAGAATTGTAATGAGTTATTCATAATTGAAAATTGTATTGGATTATGGATTTCTGAACAATCTCAACGAAAAATTTATTATAATTCATGAAATGTAAAATTTAGTTATCCAAACTTCGAATTTTAGTTTCTTTTTGTGTTTTCCCAAGGTTAAACAGTGAGGAATTGCGGTTTTTCCTCATTTAAGGTTCTTCCTCGATAACTATTCATTTTAGGTATAGGGTTTGTTCAAGTAACTTCCACTATTTTTGTATATAGAATCGACTAAAATGATAAAAAAATATACGTTCTAATTTGAAATTCGAAATATTCAAAAAATGTGAGTCCTCATCGCCATCATATTTTTTATAAGAATCCCATTAATGGTGGATTTATGCACCGTACCTAAGAACTAAGACTAAACCTAAGAACTTAGAACTAAGAATTGAACGCTAACAAATCAATTTGGGCGTTTATGCACGTTTCCTAAGAACTAATGGTGGATTTATGCACCGTACCTAAGAACTAAGGACTAAGAACTTGAACTAAGAACTAAACCTAAGAATTCAGTGGCGTTTATGCACTCTCTTGTTAGTTCTTAGTTAAGGCATGCGCACGTGCTCGAACTCCTTTCTATTTGTTCTATACTTTGATGTTTTACGTTGATATTTATTGTGAAAAAATTAAATTTGATTTTTTCAAATACACCTAATACTTTTCATCGATAAACACGAATAAAGAACATAAAATGATAGAAACTGGTACTCGTTAATATTGAAATTCTATGCGGCGCACGTGCACTTCTATATTTTACTTGAGCCCTTAGTTCTTAGTTAACAGTTGGCCTGCTAGCGTTAGTTCTTAGTTCTTAGGAAACGTGCATAAACGCCCTCATTGATTTGTTAGCGTTCAATTTTTAGGTCTTAGGTCTTAGGTTTAGTCTTAGTTCTTAGGACTGATGCATAAATCCACCATCAGAACTAACACTAGCAGGCCAACTGTTAACTAAGAACTAAGGGCTCAGGTAAAAAGTGCGCGTGCACCGCATACAATTTCAATATTAACGAGTACCAGTTTCTATAATTTTATGTTCTTTATTCGTGTTTATCGATGAAAAGTATTAGGTGTATTTGAAAAAATTGAATTTAATTTTTTTACAATAGTAAATATCAATGTCAAACATCAAAGTATAAAACAAATAGAAAGTAGTTCGAGTACGTGCGCATGCCTTAACTAAGAACTAACAAGAGAGTGCATAAACGCCACTGAATTCTAAGGTTTAGTTCTTAGTTCTTAGTCCTTAGTTCTTAGGTACGGTGCATAAATCCACCATAACTCATGAACCGTTGTGTTTTTACCCAGGGTATGGCATATTGCCGAAATTGTCATCAAAAAAGCTATCTAATGATGCAATAATATACTGGGTGTGCCATTTGAAATAACGAAGTAGTAGTCTGTATCCGGTATAATCGGGAGTTGTAGAGATCTGAAAATATTTTAGGAAGAAAGATCATTGTCTCAAATCCTATTATGCAAATTTTCAACTCAAAATTTTAATTAGTTTTCCATAAACGTCTAATAGGCCATCCCATCTATAATTTGATTTCTCATAATCTTATTATTATGGTAAATATCGAATTTGGGACACCCTATACTTGAAATCTTCAGGGTAGGAACAAGGTTAAATTCGTTAATTGATAAAATCAGTCGGATGGTTACAGGAACTGAATTTTTTGTAAAATTTCGATATCTCAGACTCCTGTCCGTCAAATTTGACAGGAATTTTTTGAGTAGTTCATCAATAATAGTTATTTCTCCAATTCTGTGGTTATTCCGTTCATTCTTCCACATCTTGTAGAACAAAATCGTGCGAGAATATATCAGAAACGCACAGTTTTCATGGTTATATTTTATTATTCTATGTTGGTACTCCGAACTTTCCGCTACGGCTTTATCTGTCAATTCATCAATTTGCCTTAAAGAAATCAGTTCTGCCAACCAACATTTTTCAATGCAAAAATCACTAAATTATATTTATGGAAATATTTCATTAATTTCAATGAAAATGCAATGAATTAGAGAAAATAATGTATAGTACTCGTACAGAAGGCTCATTCTACCACTCGTTCATTCCAAAACTCGCCACTTCGTGGCGCGTTTTTGAATTTTGAACTCGTGGAAGAATATCAATGCCTTCTGCACTTGTATTATAAATAACTATTATAAAACAAGTGCAGAAGGCATTGATATTCTTCCACGAGTTCAAAAACGAGCCACGAAGTGGCGAGTTTTGGAATGAACGAGTGGTAGAATGAGCCTTCTGTACGAGTATTATACATTATTTTCTCTAATTCATTGCATTTCTATTGAAATTAATGAAATATTTCCATAAATATAATTTAGTGATTTTTGCATTGAAAAATGTTGGTTGGCAGAACTGATTTCTTTAAGGCAAATTGATGAATTGACAGATAAAGCCGTAGCGGAAAGTTCGGAGTACCAACATAGAATAATAAAATATAACCATGAAAACTGTGCGTTTCTGATATATTCTCGCACGATTTTGTTCTACAAGATGTGGAAGAATGAACGGAATAACCACAGAATTAGAGGAAGTATATTTCACAACCATGTATACTACCAAGCTAAAATCTACGTAATTTAAAAAAAAAATACGCAAAATCTCCCGACTTCACATCAAAATTTCTCTCATATGATGTAAATTCAAATATTGTAACAAATAAATCGAAGACAATGCTCAAAACCACTCTCTAAAACACAACCAAGCATGCAAGAAATCCATCCAAAGCACCAATGCACCCAATATTCCCATATCCAAGAAGCGTTCCCTAATAAATAACTCGCTCTCCGCCCGTGGGAAGATCTCCGTACAGCTCCGTAAGTGGATGCTGTTCCAGATAAAAATCCTGATGGATTATATCGATACGAGGATGGATATTATGGCAGTGAGCTTCGATTTGTTTAGGTGAGCGGCTTCATTAAAGAGCATGGCACCATTCGATCAATTAACCGATTAGAAATTATCTTGTACGTTCCTGCGACACGTTTTGGACCAGATATGACTTTTGTTGGGACGCACCGGGAACATCTCAAATGATTGTTTTTATCTTATTCTACTAGTAATAATCTTGTTTTACTGTTTAAGCGCCAGCTCTTAGATGGGCTTGAAGGTTTTTTTTTTGTTGGAAGATTCTTCAATACCTATACAGGATGTTCTAAAATGGAAGTACAAAGGTAAATGAGAGATTCTTTGGGTAATTTTGGGAAAAAACTACTTTAAACATGGACCAGTAAATGCTTTGTTTTCTAGATTCAGGGTTTTTCTTATTGTCCCACTTTTTTGATGATTATATCAGTTTATCGAATCTTTATTAATCTTCGTTACAGATTTAGTAAATAAGAACCAGAACTTATAATTAATTCATTCAATACAGTTTTCTTTCTAACTGGATCTATACACTGTGTCCGTAAAGTATGCAACAAATTCATTTTTAGCTAAACAGACCATTTTGAGAAATAATCCTGAAACACGTCGATTTTTTATTTTAATTTACCGTATTTTAAAATAATAATTTAATATACAGGGTGAATTACTTTCGAGCAATGACGTCACCGTCATTTTTTTGAATGGAACACCCCCTTTTTGTCTCAATTTTCCGATTACTCTAGCTGAGCTGATTCCAAAAATGTATCACATGTTAATTCCAATTGGTACAGAGTGGACAAAATTACAATAGTTTTGTGTGTGCTCATAAAGTAACCCGTTACATTCTTTATTAGTTGAATCAACAAGATTATCAAAAATACTTATTGTCTAGCGGCAATTGGTTTGAATGAAACTCCCTGTAGTTTTTTACATTTCTAAATTAATAAAAATGTATAAAATAAGAAATAATTTCTTTCATATTCGGTCTGCTAGACCACAAGTACCAAACATGTTTTATTTATCTAAAAATGTAACAAACTATAGGATGTTACATTCAAACCAATTGCCGCTAGACAATAAGTATTTTTGATTATATTGTTTATTTAACTAATAAAGAATGTTACGCGTTACTTTATGAGCACACACAAAACTATTGTATTTTTGTCCACCCTGTACCAATTGGAATCAACATGTGATACATTTTTGTAATCAGCTCAGCTAGATTAATCGGAAAATTGAGACAAAATGGGGGTGTTCCATTTGAAAAAAATGACGGTGACGTCATTACTAGAAAGTAATTCACCCTGTATATTAGATTATTATTTTAAAATACGGTAAATTAAAATAAAAAATCGACATGTTTCAGGATTATTTCTTAAAATGGTCTGTTCAGCTAAAAATGAATTTGTTCCATTCTTTACGGACATAGTGTGTAATAATTAGATTTTTCTGAGAATGTTATTAAATTTTCTTCTCGTAATCGGTAGCTGATACGATAAAACTACAAGAAACCAAGAAGTGTAGTAATAGACCAAAGATTCTTTTAATATTTATCTGAACTACCAGTGTCCCAGAAAAAAAAAGGTCTGGAGGAAAGAAGCGGGCACTGTTCCAGAAAAAATATCACTGTATAGATTTGTATTCAAAATTACCATATCACATGATGAAAACTTTAACTTGAATGATCTATGTCAAATTTTGAATGAATATCTTGTGAAGGGAAGGCACTTTGAGAAGTGGGACAAAAAGAAACACCCTGTATCTCGAAAACGAATCATTCGCGAGCTCATGTTTATAGGACTTTTTTTATATTTATTCATTTTTATCGGAACTTCCAATTTAAGATGATTAAAAGAAAGTCCTTCATAAATAGACCCATGAATGATTCGTTTTCGACATACAGGGTGTTAAAGTTTGATTTTTTTTTTAAGTTTTTGTTTAGTAGCACCTTCCCTTCACGAAAAATTTAACTTTAATTTGGCATGGATATGCATAAATTAATAATGAGTTTTGGTACTTTTTAGCCAATCTAATCTAATCTATGAACTAGTATAATCATCACAAAAAAGTAGGTCTACAAGAAACACCTTGTATCTCGAAAACAAAGCGTTGGTAGGGCAATGTTTATAGGACTTCTTTTCTTAAAATGATCGAAGGAATCTCTGATTTTCCTTTGTACCTCTAATTTAGGAACATCATGCATGAATTTCCATACCACATCCCAAAATATTTCTAGAAACCATCAAAAAAAGAATAAATTGATTTTTATACAGATTTTACTGCGGATCATCATCACGTGTCTCGCATTTAGCGTCGGGGCTTTCAGCTTTTGAGGTGAAAAAACGGTGTCAAAGTGACAAATTTGAAAAGTGGCCAATTAGTTATCTCTATACGACTTTTCGTCTAGCCAAGACGGCACCCAACCAATTATCTGCCAAATTATGACACTATCGATCTCTTGTAGCCTCGTCATGTGTTGAAACTTATGTGGTGCTGTCGCCGAAGAAGGCCCATGTTCATGTGTGGACTCTGCGCCTATATGGGATAGGCGCCACCATGGGAAAGGACGCTTGACGTCCTGTTGCCTGGAAGATAACGGTAAATGCGAGGAAGTCACAAACCGAAATCTGCGATAAAACGTATTGCTGCACTTTTTTTTTAACAATTTTATATAATTGGTCAACTTCAATTATTTTCAAGAAATTAGTCAAGAAAAATTTTAGGACCATTATTTAACAATTTTTATTACCGATAAATTAAGACGAAGGTCTCTAGAAATGAATTTCCCAATTGCCTGATGTGTTGTAGAATTGTCCAACGAAACCATAATCCTTCAAACGTTGACAATATCAGAAATTTTTCAAGTAACTAACGATTTTGGATTACAATCTCATTGGCTATGAAATAATTTCCTTGACAATCGAATCGTTTATTTTATAGTTACAACTATGAACTTACCAAAATTTCAGGTAGGTCTCAAGCCTAGAGTAATAAACATATACATATAGAGGGAGTAACGCAATTTTTACATGTCCCCAAAATGGTTAGATTACGTTGTCGGATTGTGATATATTTTCAAATTCACATTTTCACTATATCGTTATCAATGTATATTATATTGAATGAAATATATTTATTTGAGTGATTCCCGATTGAATATGCAAATTTGAATATTAGGAATCCGATATTTCTACTAATTGTCGAATTTATAATAAGCAGAATATTTATTATTTTCTGTATCTACCTGCTGAAATCCAAGGTTTGGCAACTTTTGCTCTCCTAGTGTCATCGGTTGTTTCACGTCGTTTGGCGCGCTTGAAGTTTGTTTTTTGAATTCCTGATATATTTAGATATTTATTTCAATATTAGTATGAAACGTTGATTCTCTATGGTATGTAAGAAGTGCGTTCTTTGTGGAGAAACTCGCGTTTTGTGTGAATTATCGTATCACTGATATGTTTCCGCACGCTTTATGTCAAATTTGATAGTTCATGTTGGCGACAAAATTTGCTTACTGAAAATGACATATGCTCCCTCTATCTATGTTTATTACTCTGGGGTCTCAAGGGTTTTTTTTCGGAAAAAGGACCTAAGTAGGTATTTTCATACAGAGTTTTCCAATAAGAGGTTTCATTTTGAAGAACTCGCTATCTGAGCAGCTTGTCATCTTTTTACAATGGACAAATAAAAGAAGGCCGTCACTAAATATGAACGATACACCAACTAAGCCACGGCGCCTCTGCCCATCTAGTTTAGTCAACCACGTAGGAATCTTTGGAATTCACAATCTAAAAAATGAAGAAAGCACTAGCGTAAAACCAAGACCTTTTGAGCGATCGATCATTCGTACGCTAATTGCGCCCTTGAAAACCACACAACTGTACCTAGGTTTATGTTGTTTCTAAAAGACGTTATTGGCGCATAAATTATAAATGCTCAAAAGATCCTGACTTCAGTGCTTGCCTCATTTCTTTCCTATACTCTGCTATAAATTTTCTGTGGTTCTGACGATGCGATCTGCACTCAAAATTGTTACTCGCAAAATACTATCTGATCTGTTGTTCGCACTGAAATATTAGTTTTTTTTCGATGTTCTGCCTGAATTATTTTTTGTTCTGATGACGCTATCAACAAGAACATATGCCCAGCCTAAAATTAGAAAATTATAGACATTTTGAGGAAATTAAAGAGAAAACAGTTCTAGAAACGAGCGTTCAAAATAAAATTGATAATACCAGGTACCTATAAATCAAAGAAAAAACCCTTTTGAGCGCTCTTTCACCGAATGGACCGCTCTATCATAATGATTTAATTCTATGGACAAATTCCAGATAATAATCGAGTAAATATCAACTTTTTGCGCTGAAGTATGAAAATAACGCTTTTTGAATGCCTGATTAGGAAAAATAACTCACAACTAAGTACCTAATGAATACGCTTGATTGTTTTTCCATCGTTTTCCCAACCTGGTCTCAACTACGACGAAGAAAACCACGATTGAATTCCACCGTATATCAAAGTAATCCTAGACTTATTCATCAGACAGACATTTGCTATATGTGCATGGCCACCTCCACAAAGAAAATACGTACATAAAGAAATGTGTTGTATTTTAAATCCTGGATTGGCATGGGTCATCTGTTTCATGTAAGAGAGCTAGACCTCCGATGTATCGCAGGGGGCATGGCGCCAACGCAGAGAGTTCCCTCAAAACAACCGACGGTGAATCAGAGAATTTAGAACGGGATAATATTATTCAATGATTCACGAACACCTCTGTTTTTCAGGGAAATTCACCTCGAATATTCTTTGAGACTTCTAGTCTGATCTATCCATTAGGTTTCACCGAAATTTCTATGGTTGAAAACTGTGTTATACTATACAGGGTGTGTAGCAATTGAGTAAAGGATTTTACAATGAGAGGTTCCATTTTGAAATTAAGAAAAAAGGGTATATTTGAAAAGATCTCGATATGTTCCACTGCGTTTGTTTGGCACGTATGTGTGAGATCCAAGGGCGTACCCAGGATCTAAAGTAGAAGGGGGGTAAACCATGGTCGTTCAGCTTGTTAGATTTTATAAAATAACAATAAGCAACCCTTATTTCATAATTTTTAATTTTTTTTATTGTTTATAGTTATTTCAAGAATTGTAATGAATTTCTGCATTTAAACAATGTCAATGCGTGGTCGAAGTATTATTATTATCTGGAATTTGTCCATAGAATTAAATCATTATGATAAAGCGGTCCATTCGGTTAAAGAGCGCTCAAAAGGGATTTTTTCTTTGATTTATAGGTACCTGATATTATCAATTTTATTTTGAACGCTCGTTTCTAGAACTGTTTTCTCTTTAATTTCGTCTAAATGTCTATAATTTTCTAATTTTAGGCTGGGCATATGTTCTTGTTGATAGCGTCATCAGAACAAAAAATAATTCAGGCAGAATATCGAAAAAAAAACTAATATTTCAGTGAGAACAACAGATCAGATAGTATTTTGCGAGTAGCAATTTTGAGTGCTGATCGCATCGTCAGAACCATAGAAATTTATAGCAGAGTATAGGAAAGAAATGAGGCAAGTACTGAAGTCAGGATCTTCTGAGCATTTATGATTAATGCGCCAATAACGTCTATTAGATACAACAGAAACCTAGGTACAGTTGTGTGGTTTTCAAGGGCGCTATTTGCGTACGAATGATCGATCGCTCAAAAGCTGCTGGCTTTACGCTAGTGCTTTCTTCATTTTTTAGATTGTAAATTCCAAAAATTTGAACATGGTTGACTGATCTAGATGGGCAGAGGCGCCGTGGCTTAGTTGGTTAAAGCGCCTGTCTAGTAAACAGGAGATCGAGGGTTCGAATCCCTCCGGGGCCTATGTGGGGACAGTCATTTTTTATTCAGAATACTAAATTTGGATGCTGTAAAATAGGTAAATATATTATTCCAAAGTTTTCATTGGAATAGGTGCATGAAGTTTGGTACCAAAACCGGTTGCTAAGCCCGTTTGTACCAAGAATATGACTAAATAATTCAAATTTGAGTTTCGTATATTCATAATCTAGCTGGGCACCTATACCCTGTGACCTGTGTCCGTAATATATGGAACAAATTCATTTTGAGCTAAACAAACCATTTTAAGAAATAATCCTGAAACACGTCGATTTTTATTTTAATTTACCGTAATTTAAAATAATAATCTAATATACAGGGTGAATTACTTTCGACTAATGACGTCTCCGTCATTTTTTTTAAATGAAACACCCCCATTTTGTCTCAATTTTTCATTACTCTAGCTGAGCTGATTCCAAAAATGTATCACATGTTGATTCCAATCGGTACAGGGTGGACAAAAATAATAAATCAATTGCCGCTAGACAATAAGTATTTTCGATAATTATGTTAATTTAACTAATAAAGCATGTTACGCGTTACTTTATGAGCAAACACACCACTATTGTATTTTTGTCCACCCTGTACCAATTGGAATCAACATGTGATACATTTTTGGAATCATCTCAGCTAGATTAATCGAAAAATTGAGACAAAATGGGGGTGTTCCATTTAAAAAAAACCGAAAGTAATTCACCCTGTATATTAGAATATTATTTTAAAATACGGTAAATTAAAAAAAAATCGACGTGTTTCAGGATTATTTATTGAAATGGTCTATTTAGCTAAAAATTTATTTGTTCCATACTACTACTACTATACAGCGTATAATCCAAAACGTAAACTGCAAAAAATGCAGCAGATTTGAAATTTGATTTCATTCGACCTCTTCTCCAAATAAAACAATAATAAACAAACTGAAAAGTGTGAAAATCCATCAACAAACATATAAAATTCTTTAGCGCCTGATGGAAGCAAATTAGGCTACTGCATTAGGAGAACAAACCTATTATGTGTTCGATTTAGGACCCTGCAACGATAATTTTACCTAATGACGCATACCAGACTTCAAATAATTCTGTCAAAACTTCAATAATTCACTTACGGTTGAGAACGAGAGCTCAATGACAGCTTAACGCAGATCTTGACATAATTTGCTATGGAATTCCTAAACAGATCATTTTCCCCTGGGAACCACCAGGTCAGTTAATCGTGCATGTTGTTTTCTTTCAATTAAAAAATTCATGAATAGATAAATTAATGAAGTATAGGTGATGCTTAATTTAGGTACGCAGCACAAGCTGTGAAAAAATGTCTATTCAAATATTTCACTATTTATTTTGGAAATACAATGTTTCATGACAAATTTTTATAATTTATGAACTGGCTACCATCTATAGAATAATTTCCGAACTATTGCGGTAAAATGCAGAAATCTAGAATCGTAGCGCTACCTTTTAAACTTCAGGTGAACTAAAGTCAGGTTCGGACATTGATGCATAGAGGACGCCTCCCGGTATTGACCCAAAAAACTGTAATGTCTGAATAAATCTCAGTTCCATATTCTACTCACAGATGACGACATATGTGCTTTGTGTAGGAAACTGTAATAGATGGATTTTGAAAAAATTATTGATTCGTTGGGAGAAAAAAATCTGTACTGTTAGAATACCCACTTTTTATATGTTGCTAAAAATTGCGACTCACTTTTTCCGGAATATCGAGCTTTTTGGGCGCTCGTTCACCGAATAAATTGCGTCACAATGCCTGTAATTTTCTAATTTTGAGACGGGATCGGGAATGGAAGAATATATCTGTAGGCAACTGAAAGATGTGAGCAAGGTAGAGATATAGGCCAGGTAGATCTGTTTTGTAGATAAAGACAAGGTAGATCTGTATAGACAGGGTAGATCTGTATGGGCAAGGTAGATCTGTATGGGTAAGGTAAATACGTATCGGCAAGGTAGATCTTTAAAGGCAAGGTAGATATTTATGGACAAGGTAGATCTGTATGGGCAGGGTAGATCTGTATGGGCAAAGTAGATCTGTATGGGCAAGGTAGATCTGTATGGGCAAGGTAGATCTGTATGGGCAAGGTAGATCTGTATGGGCAAGTTAGATTTGTAAAGGTGAAGTAGATCTGTATAGGCCAGGTAGATCTGTATAGGCCAAGTAGATCTGTATGGGCAAGGTAGATTTGTATAGGCAAGCTAGATGAGTCAAGGTAATGTAGAACTGTATAGGCGAAGATAATCTGTATAGGAAAGGAAGAATTATAGACAGGATCGAAGAAAATGTTCATTTGAACTTCAAATAATACTCAACATACGTTAATTTCTTAAGTACCTGTTTGAAAAGAGAAAACCAGGTGGAATTATATGAGATAATGAGGATTATGTATAATTTATTCAAAATGTGTATCAATAGAAATGGAGTTGTTATTCGAATTCATTGTTATTCTATTAGGAGAACAACTAATAGGTTGTTCTCGTTATTGGTCGCCATTTTCTGGACATAGCAATAGTCGATTGGCCCAATTGGCGCAAGCTCCTACATTGCCAATAGAAATAGAATGAAATAAATACTTCCTAAGGATTATGAGTATCAGGGATGACACTCCAATGTTTAGTGCGGTTGTTTTAGTTTAGTTTATACATATTAAGTTTTAAATATTCTTTATTTCTACTATCAATAAAATTGCATATTAACAATCTGGGGATTATCACGGACGGCGTAGTTTCGAACTTATTCCTAGTTCATCTTCAGACACTTTATCTATGAGATCAACTTGAGACTACGTCAAAAAACCATTATTGGCAGAGGCGCCGTGGCTTAGTTGGTTAAAGCGCCTGTCTAGTAAACAGGAGATCGAGGGTTCGAATCCCTCCGGGGCCTAAGTGGGGACAGACATTTTTTAGTCATTATTTTAAAATTTTTATTATGTAGCAAATTGGAAAGTGTGAATATGCATCAACACATTAAAACTTCCTTGTTTCGAAAAGAAACATTACCAGGAAAGTAACATTCATTCAAGGAAGTCATAGTAGGATTTTGGTCATTTACGAAGTTTCTGTAGGTCTCTCCATTGAGAGTTATCGTATTTACGGCCTGCGGGATGGACAGACCAATCGAATTTAAAAACTGATTCCTGATCAGTCAGTCTAACCTAAGTGTTAGAGATTATCCCCTGCTTAAAATTTGAATATTACAGTCAATGTGATGAAAAAATCTTAATTCCACATGGGTTTTTTGAAAATTTTATTTAGGTTAGTTGAGACACCTCTGATTAGAATAGAGAACTAGAGGAAGTTTTCTGTTCCATCGAATTTATCAATAACAGTAGTGTTTAGCGTGTCGATGAAACAGAACCCTATTCTCTTTAAGTTTCGCATAATGCTCACTAGAGGAGGCTGTACCTGAAGGCTTGCTTACGCCTAAATAGTCTAGATGGCGATCTCAGTTTTCTTTTACTCCTTGTAAGGTTTATATGAAATTAATTCTCTAATTTTTTTCCTCAATTTATAAGTATTTTCCAAAAAAATGTTGCTCCTATAGGAATAATATAGAAATAATCATAATTGTTGATTTTTTTATTTTGCATGATGAATATAGTGAAAAACTAATTTGATAAGAATTTTACACGTTCTATATCATATTTAGATCCAAGCAATCTATATTAAGAATTCATAATTACATTGTAATAATAATTATCGACTAGAAAACATTTTGTTGAGCATAATTAGAATGAAAAATAAAGTTTTTATTGGGAAACTTAAGTATGTTATGTATATTTTCAAATTCGACATTTGACATCAGGAATTTTATCCTTTTTAATTGAATTTTTGTATTTCTATACTTCGGCTACCAATTTTGAGTAGCAACTATAAGTATTTCTCATTGAAATTAACTTTTTTCACTAATTGGGAATTACGTGGACCAAATTATAATTCATGGTATCGTTGGATTACTCGAAGTAATTTTCTCTGGGCTATTATCTGCAGACTCCTGCTGAAACCAACGGGTAATCTTAATTTTCGTACACAATTAGGTTTCAATTAAAACATTTCTCTGTAGCGTAACAAATGAGCTGAAAAAATTAATTAAAACCGATGGCATTCTGTGCATAAAGTAATTGTCTTCCTTCTACATCAATAAATATTAATTAGGCAAGTGGCGTACAGTTGGATGCTGGAGAATACTGGAGCTTTGGGAGGAAAATCGAGATACTTGGGAGAATCAGGGCAGTACTTGACATATTCTGTAGACGAGAAAACTTGTAGTGTTCTTTGTGTTTGAATTGAGCCTATTCAGTCACAATGTCTGTAATTTTCGAAGTTGGGTTCGTTAATAGATTAAATCCAGCTAGGGGTTCCGTAAATATGACACAGCCCTGTTTCAATGACATATGTTTAGTTGATGGTCAACCAATTGACAATATGCTGAATGTATGAAAAGTCTCTACAAAAATGATGATACTGTAGTTAGTACGTTTTAGGGATTCATCAAGCTAAATAGCTTGACATTTTAACCAACTAACGGGTGTTTTTTTTCGAGGTATATAACTTTAAGTTGGCATTACTGTTCAAGATGGCGACCGATTTGACAGCTGTCGAGTGATTCATTCTCAGTATGGTTTGGCAATTCATCATGAATAGATTCACGCCTGAACAACGCTTCCAAATAGTGCAATTTTATTTCGAAAATAATGGTTCTGTGTGGAATACGTATCGCGCACTACGTCCATTAGCTTTGAAGCGCACTTCTGGATGAATGGCTACGTCAACAAACAAAACTGCCGCATTTTGAATGTAACTAACCCTCAAGTGTATGTCGGAACACCGTTACATCCAGAAAAACTGACTGTTTGGTGCGCTTTATGGGCTGGTGGAATCATTGGTCCGTACTTCTTCAAAAACGATGATGGCCAGAACGTTACAGTCAATGGTGATCGGTATAGAGCCATGATTACTAACTTTTTCATTCCTGAATTGAACAACCATGATGTCCAGGAGCTGTGGTTCCAACAAGACGGCGCAACATGTCACACAGCTCGTTTCACAATCGAGTTATTGAGAGACACTTTTGGTGACCGCCTAATTTCACGTTTTGGAACTGTGAATTGGCCTCCAAGATCTTGTGATTTAACCGCGCTAGACTACTTTCTGTGGGGACATATAAAGTCATTGGTCTATGCGGATAAGCCACAAACCCTTGACCATTTGGAAGACAACGTTCGCCGTGTTATTGCCGATATACGGCCACAAATGTTGGAAAAAGTAATCGAAAATTGGACGTCCAGATTGGACTACATCCGAGCCAGCCGTGGCGGTCATATGCCAGAAATCATATTTAAAATGTAGTGCCACAAGATTATCTTGCGGATAAATAAAATTCATGTCAATCGTTGTTTTATTGCAATTTAAAGTGCTATAGCTCTAAAAAAACACCCTTTACATAGCAAGTTCCAAGAATGAAATGAAAATTTGATCGATATACTTAACGAAAGTGTGTTTTATTCACGTTTTATTTCAAAACCACATTTATAGGAGGTAATAATAATCCATAGAGTAAAATTCGCAGTGTTTTTATGAAAGAACAGCCCATTTTTGAATTCTATACGATCGGCCGATCGCCAACTGGGCGCAGATCCAGTCCTGCAACCGGCCCAAAAACAAAAGAACACCACGTCGTCTGTGCACAGAGAGAGGCTGATTAAGAAAACACTCGCAGAAAGTTAAGCAAGTCGCAATTAAGATGTTATCATGGCCGACTGCGATGCGGCGGTCTGTCGACAATTAACGTAATTTATTATAAAGCAACAATGGTAATGTTGTGATAATGTGATTGGGTGGTCTCTCTCTTAGAATTGTTCGCCAGTCATCGTCATTAGTTACTTATTGAAAAGTACCTTCGGCACCAATCGGATTCGGCTAAGAGGACCCTTTGAAGGAAGTGGAATTTCACCTGGGTAAAAAATCAAGTGGGCTTCATTAGGCACGTCATCAATCTATCGGAGACATACAGCGCGTCATCTTCGTTCGATTAAAAAGTATGGGTATGAAATTTTGTCAGGTGGTCGTCGGCTTTATTTTTTTTTTTTTGGCTTTCCTTCATCTTGAAATATTATACCTTCATATCTTCCTGTAGCCTAAAATATTTGAAAGAACTGTTCGAAGTGAAGAATAAGACCTTGCAATTGAACATGAAAACGGTGAAAAGGGGGAGAAAATAAATCAAAAGCGACGAAGAAATTAAAAACAGTTAACAAGAAAGGAAGTAGAAAAAATAGTAAAAGCAGAGTATATTCAGGGTGTTTTTTTAGAGCTATAGAACTTTAAATTGCAATAAAACAACGATGGATAGATCGATTGGCATGAATTTTATCTATCCGCAAGATAATCTTGTGGCATTACATTTTAAATATGATTTCTGGCATATGACCGCCACGGCTGGCTCGGATATAGTCCAATCTGGACGTCCAATTTTCGATGACTTTTTCCAACATTTGTGGCCGTATATCGGCAATAACACGGCGAATGTTGTCTTTCAAATGGTCAAGGGTTTGTGGCTTATCCGCATAGACCAATGACTTTACATAGCCCCACAGAAAGTAGTCTAGCGGTGTTAAATCACAAGATCTTGGAGGTCAATTCACAGGTCCGAAACGTGAAATTTTAGGCGGTCTCCAAACGTGTCTTTCAATAAATCGATTGTGGCACGAGCTGTGTGACATGTTGCGCCGTCTTGTTGGAACCACAGCTCCTGGACATCATGGTTGTTCAATTCAGGAATGAAAAAGTTAGTAATCATGGCTCTCTACCGATCACCATTGAATGTAACGTTCTGGCCATCATCGTTTTTGAAGAAGTACGGACCAATGATTCCACCAGCCCATAAAGCCCACCAAAAAAGCAGTTTTTCTGGATGTAACGGTGTTTCGACATACACTTGAGGATTAGCTCCACTCCAAATGCGGCAGTTTTGTTTGTTGACGCTAATGGACGTAGTGCGCGATACGTATTCCGCACAGAACCATTATTTTCGAAATAAAATTGCACTATTTACAAGCGTTGTTCAGGCGTGAGTCTATTCATGATGAATTGCCAGACCAAACTGAGAATAAATCACTTGACAGCTGTTAAATCGGTAGCCATCTTGAACACTAATACCATTTTAAAGTTATATACCTCGAAAAAAAACACCCGTTACAAGAAGCAGCTTTAGGAAGATAAAATATACCCATGTCTAGTGTTAAAGCCTGGAAAAATTTCGAAAGCAAAGACGAATCTTTCTACAGAAAAGGTATTGAAAAGTTAGAGGAGCCTCAGAAAACATGTATCACCCTTGAAGATGACTATGTTGAAGAACAAAGTCGAATTTCTAAGGAAAAATAGGTTTTTATTGGTTAGGCTTGGGATTTATTGATTGAAGTGTTAGCTTACTGTAAAATTAGTGAAACAAAAACTGAATTTTTCGATTCTCCCTTCGTGATATCATATTTGTATCAATACATTTTCTTTCGACTTTTTCAATAATTTCCAGGAAATTTTTATTTTGCAATTCAGAAATTTCAAATCGTGAACAGTCATGAAAATTCAAAACGGCTGAGGCCATTCGGACCGAGAAGAATTCAAGCCTTGGTGGCCGTGCGCTTCGATTAAGACATCACAAGAGTTCAAGTGAAGTATCTCTCTATATTATAAGCGAGTGAACATGACCTGTTAAGAATAAACATGGCTTTTATGTTTCTTTATCCCTAGGTGACTCGATAGAGATACGATAAATATGTCGCTTTTCGGTAAAGTTTCTACCGTCGTTTATTTTTTGCACGATTTATTGTTTCATTGTGTTCCGCTCTCAAACAATAAAAAATAAATAATTTATAAAGTTATATCTGGCTTGGCGCGATCGCTCGTGAGGATGCTGATTTATTTTTTGATTTCTGCTTGTTCTTGCATTGATTCTGCGACGAATGTATTCATTTATTGATTTGCGTTCGACTCAACCACATGGAAACAACTTCTCAACTGGATTTCAACGGAAAAGGACGTTTTTGATGTTCTTTACGCTGTTGCAATTGTTGGTTTATCACTTTTCAACTTTCTAAAACGTCCACGAAAAAATTTGCAACTTATATTTTTTCGTTACACACTTTGAAATACGTAGGTACCTACATACACTGTGTCCGTAAAGTATGGAACAAATTCATTTTTAGCTAAACAGAACATTTTGAGAAATAATCTTGAAACACGTCGATTTTTTATTTTAATTTACCGTATTTCAACATAATAATCTAATATACAGGGTGAATTACTTTCGAGTAATGACGTCACCGCCTTTTTTTGAATGGAACACCCCCATTTCGTCTCAATTTTCCGATTAGTCTAGCTGAGCTGATTCTAAAAATGTATCACATGTTGATTCAAATTGGTACAGGGTGGACAAAAATACAATAGTTTTGTGTGTGCTCATAAAGTAACGCGTACATTGTTTATTAGTTAAATTAACAACAATATTATCAAAAATATTTATTCTCTAGCGGCAATTGGTTTCAATGTAACACCCTGTAGTTTGTTAAATTTTTAGATTAATAGATAAAAATGAGCTGTTTCCGAACATGTTTGGTACTTGTGGTCTAGCAGGCAGAATATGAAAGAAATTATTTCTTATCCATTTAAAAACATGTAATGATTGTAACAAACTACAGGGTGTAACATTCAAACCAATTGTCACTAGACAATAATTATTTTTGATAATACTGTTATATTAATTAATAAAGAATGTTACGCGTTACTTTATGAGCACACATAAAACTATGGTATTTTTGTCCACCCTGTACCAATTGGAATCAACATGTGATACATTTTTGGAATCAGCTCGGCTAGAGTTATCGGAAAATTGAAACAAAATGACGGTGACGTCATTACTAGAAAGTAATTCACCCTGTATATTAGATTAATATTTTAAAATACGGTAAATTAAAATAAAAAATCGACGTGTTTCAGGATTATTTCTTAAAATGGTCTGTTTAGCTGAAAATGAATTTGTTTCATACTTCACGGATACAGTGTATGTATTTGTAGGAAAATATAAACTAAAGAACCTGCTCAAGATAATTGTTTGTATGCAATAAAATTGTTTTTAGTGCCAGCTCTCTGGCATAAAACTTTCGATTGATTAATATCGAAGATTCTGGTGTTGGAAAAGCAGCAGAATTTGCAAGAAAATTGAAGCGTTCTCATAAGAATTGCTGGGAAGCAATTCCAGAAGATCTGATTTCGTCCCTTGATTTTTCTCGCATCAGTTATTAAAATAACTAGGCGTAGTTAAATTGTTTATAACTATAATTTTAAATACCATCTAGCAGTAAACATTTGTCTTTATAGCTTGACCTCCGTGGGGTTATTATATGTGAATATTGCATTTTTAGCGTCCTGTCAACGAGTCGTTTGCCATATTTCATTACCTGGTTATTGCTATTGCGATAGATAACCATCTCTTCTCCTTCAGAAACTTAATATCTCTGCATTCCCGACAATCGTAACAGAAACCAACACCCACCTGAAGTTGACATTACACCATTATCATCCCAAACTATCGCGTAATTAACATTTACATAATTAGTGATAATAATAACGTCGAATATCCTCAGTAATATTCCCCATTTTATGATTATTAGATGTTTGCTGTATGCGAGCATAAAACACTAACAACTAACTTAATTTTCTCTGCGATAAAACCCCCTTTAACTGATCGTAAACACCGAAAGGAAGATTACTGTAATTTCGAAACTGTCGGCCCTCTACGATGGAACCTGTTCGAGGATCGCATCGGCGTAATTTTTTTTATGTTATTATATCTCGGGAATTGGAAGAATAGAGATAATCACTTCATAAGGCTACTTGGAAATAAGGGTCCCGGAGGGGAGATCTTGGAGTGGGTGGTTACCTTTAGCCCTGGTCGATTTTTAAATTATTTTTTCTCCGATTTACAACAATAATTGATTTTTATTAAAATTTGTGGAACGTATAGTCAAGTGTTTTATTTCTTTTATTAATATTGAAATTATGTTTCACCAAGTGATAAGCGAGGAATCAATTTCGAATAATTGATTTTGCTGACTCATATCAATCAGCAAAGTACTACTTTTCCTGCCAAGGCAGCAAAATGATTATTCTCAATGCGAATAAAACATTCGACATTTTCTGACAATTAATATTTTTTGCCACCTTCCTTATTTCTGGAGGAGTGAGTACTTCTAAGTCACTATCACTTTTCATAATATGAATATATCCAATATTTTCCAAAACACTGTCAAATATTTCATAAGTTGTCAAACTATAATTATCATGGACATATAACGGGTGTTTATTTTCGAGGTATATAACTTTCAGTTGGCATAACTGTTCAAGATTGCGACAGATTAAACAGCTGTCAAGTGATTTTTTCTCAGTTTGGCAATTCATCATGAATAGACTCACGCCTGAACAACGCTTGCAAATAGTGCAATTTTATTTCGAAAATAATGGTTCTGTGCGGAATACGTATCGCGCACTACGTCCATTTTATTTTGTTTAGCGATGAAGCGCACTTCTGGTTGAATGGCTACGTCAACAAACAGAACTGTTGCATTTGGAGTGAAGCTGATCCTCAAGTGTATGTCGAAACACCGTTACATCCAGAAAAACTGACTGTTTGGTACGCTTTATGGGCTGGTGGAATCATTGATCCGTACTTCTTCAAAAACGATGATGGCCAGAACGTTACAGTCAATGGTGATCGGTATAGAGCCATGATTACTAACTTTTTCATTCCTGAATTGAACAACCATGATGTCCAGGAGCTGTGGTTCCAACAAGACGGCTCAACATGTCACACAGCTCGTGCCACAATCGATTTATTGAAAGACACGTTTGGTGATCGCCTAATTTCACGTTTTGGACCTGTGAATTGGCCTCCAAGATCTTGTGATTTAACACCGCTAGACTACTTTCTGTGGGGCTATGTAAAGTCATTGGTCTATGCGAATAAGCCACAAAACCTTGACCATTTGGAAAACAACATTCGCCGTGTTATTGCCGATATACGGCCACAAATGTTGGAAAAAATCATCGAAAATCGGACGTCCAGATTGGACTACATCCGAGCCAGCCGTGGCGGTCATATGCCAGAAACCATATTTAAAATTAAATGCCACAAGATTATCTTGCGGATGAATAAAATTCATGTCAATCGAATGATCCATCGTTGTTTTATAGCAATTTAAAGTTCTATAGCTTTAAAAAAAACACCCTTTATGTATAATCTTTGTCACCGTTATACTTATTTCAATGAAAATAAATAAATGTTATTCCACATTCTCCTTACAGATAGTCTTTCTTGCTTTCTTTTTCATCGGAATAACTGAAATTTCGCACAATTGAATAACCTCAGTTCTCAACGTTCTCAAACTGGTCCAATGTTTCTGTCTGTTCTCGTAAAACTGCATTTAGTTTATTTATCGCACCGATGATCACTGCATTCCCCCCGATAAAACTATTTGTGGTTTTTGTAACAATAGGACACTTTAAATGCTTGGCATTTTATTGTTTCCACTGTGTTATTTTAATATGCGACAAGTGAGAACCTCATATGCTGCCATGAATCAAAGAGGGGTGAAAGATTGTGGTTTGAATGTTTATTTCTCAATTCATTGTTGTGTTTGTATTTCGACGATAGCATTTATCACTGATAATATCGATGTACGGTAGCATTCCAGATGTTGCAATCGTAGGAATGAAAACCTTTTGCATCTGCGAAATGTATTCGATTTTATGGGATTCACTACGATTTTTTATCCATACTTGGAAGCTGCAGAAAGTTAAAAATTCAAAGAAAATCCAAGACTAATATCGGATAAAAAATTCTATATCAATAAAAACAGATTTGATCGTGTTGAGATTTTCATTTATATATAAATTACAATTTCAAGCTTTATGGGAAATTTTATATTGCACGCAACCGGGACCATAGAAAATTCAAGTATATCATCGAAAAAACTCTCCCAATATTTCCGTAATACCAAAAATCAATTAGGTTGAATTTTAGTTTGTCTATGTAAAATAAACACTATAATTTTCATGCCAAATTTCAGAATTGTATCATTAAAAACTAGATGGGTACATCATTATAAATCAAATCTCATAAAATACATACAACAGCTTCTGACATGTCAGTGGTTTCCGTGAATTTTTTTGTCATTTTGCAATATTCTTCGTGCTGTTCTTTTGAATGGTTTTGAAATAGGACCAACAACGGATTTCTGTATTGAATTTTAGGGAAATTACTCTCATTTTATCGAGCATTTTATAGTCAAATTTTTCCATTCAATTCTAACATTTTGAGAAACATTATCTGTAAAAATTTCTCTCGAATGCTCCTTATTGAAAAAACAATGAAACGAAAATAATATTGAAAATTTTCCACATCATCATTTCCACCACCATCAAGCCAATCCCAACCACTTCCCCCACTCCTCGTCAATTTTCCTAGAAGGAAATTTCCAGGAGAATAACTGGTCCAAATTACGCCGTCGGGCTCCAAGTGACTTTCCCCGAATGAAAAACTACTTACACGCCCGGGAAATGGCCGTCCGCGACGACTTCCAGCGCATTTCCCTAGCCCCGGTTTTCCCGCATTTCCACGGGCGAAGAAAAGAGCTGCCGCCTCTTTATTCGTTCAATAAGGGAGGGAAAAACTCTCCCGAACAGAGAGATGAAATTGGAGGAATATTGGATTGCCCCGAATTTGAATATAAAGTGGAACTTGCAATAAAAAAAAAGGGCAGGACTGTGAGCGGGCCATTCGGCGGGATATTTTTCGCGCGCTCTCGGGCTTATTATGAACGGGGGGAGTCGTAAAGGGAATGGTTATTTGATATAAAATGTAGTTTCGCCTCGCAAATGATCCGTTTAGCATTTTTCGATTTCGCCGACCCGCTACTCTATCTGCATACTATATTGCCTCTTTCTAGATCTACGTATCGCATCCAGAGGATTTCATTTCGAACGAACGCAGCGCCGCAGCGGTCATTAACCGAACTAAATGACTTTTGAGTCTTAAGACAATAAGTTACGGGCCCAACCAGTAAAAACATATTTTTTCTCAAGTATTCGACTATAGTCCTCAATTTAGCCATCTTCGAGAGTGGCTCTGAATTCTCAATACCTCTTCTGTAGAAATATTTGTCTTTGGCTTCAATCTCGGCAATCACTTTTTCATTAGAGCTAAATTTCTTACCACGGAGCATTCTTTTGAGGTCTGCAAAATGTCAGTAATCACTGGAGGCAAGATCTGGAGATTAAGCTGGGCAATCAAGCAGTTGGAAACGCAATTTGTTCAATTTTACCATGGTTTTATCGATGTGTGACAAGGAGCATTGTCTTGACAAATAGGGATTAATCAAGCCAAGTAGCTTGACATTTTAACCAACTAATTGACTTGGAAATCATGCTCGTGAAAAATAACATACTTGAGCTTGGCTTGACTTGATTTTAGATATTTATTGCTTGACTTGATATCAAGCTACTTGATATTACTTGAGCTCGATATGCACGAGTCGCACGGCATATATTTCTGCAATCTAGTGTGCGCTTAGACTAAATAAGGGAATTCCTCGAGCGCTGAGAGTCTGAAGCATTCGCCAGTATGACTTTATTAGTAGTTTTCTCACGTTTCTATGAAATCTGTTGGTAGATTCTGGTAGTTTCAGAAATATCTTTCCAAACTTGGCCAAACTAGCCAAGGATTTTTTATCAACGCTAGCATCTTCAGCTCCTGTTGAAAGACAATTTTCCAGAGCTGCTCTTACAGTTACAAAAACCCGCAATAGGTTAGACGACAAATCTATAAGATGCCTCATATGTCTTAGATCTTGGATGGAAAATTATGAAATCAAACAAAGCCTGGAGGTTTCTCAATATTAAGAAACTTTATTTTTCCATTATTTTTTATTTTGGTATGATTTATAGGTATTTAATTTATGTTTCTATTTCAAAATAGTTGATATTTTCGGTTCTTTTATACAATAAGTTTAATAAAAAAAAGTGTTCTTTTGCAAGGTTTCTTCTCATTTCATCATTTTTATATTGATTTGACACTACACAATAAAACTGCAACAAATCAAGTGGCTTGATATGATTCAAGCATTTGATAAATAGATACTTGACTTGAGATTGAAAAACTCCCACTTGACATGAACTCGACTTGAAATCAAGTCAAGCTCAAGCCAAGTAGCTTGAAAATCAAGCCAAGCAGTGAGTTCCTACCAATCAGCGTTCTGAATCAATGATGTGTTAATGTTTTTAATCAGCGGAGAGCAAGCGCAAGATTCATCTCTATTAAAGTAGCAAACCTTTCTCATCGACAAATGTTCACGCAAAATAGTGAATACACTGCTTTCTGATATCTTTAACTCCACCACTATCTCATAGAACTTTAATACACGACTTCTTAAAACCATTTTGAGGACTTTTTTTGATTTTTCTGCTGAATTCCGGAGATCAAAGCATTCAGCTTCAACGGTTCTTCTACCACCACGTTCAAAGTCGGCATACCATCTTTTTACTATTGGTATCGATGAAGCAGAGTATGAATAATAATTACACAGTATACATACTTTCCATGAATAAACAGTATATCATGAATGCTTGAAACTTGTTCGAATCCATTTTTCAAACAACAATAGATTTAACTCTATGTTTCGAACTAATTTTTTTGAAGCTTGGTACTATCTAGGAAAAACAGGTATGGCAGTTGTGGTGCCATCTGTACGGGAATTATTGAGCGCCATAATTCTAAATGTACCGAAAAATATTGAGAATCTATACAATATATGTATAGTTTTTACAAGTAGTTCGATCTTGAAGAAAGTATGAGAAAAGTTTCGCGTGGGAACAGCATGCAGAATCACCTGCACCTCAAGATTTCAAGCAACATTAAACTCATCCCAGAAGTTAAGTGCCGTATCCAATCGTTTGTGAAAAGTTTAATTCGTTATAAGTGGACCACTTGACCTGAGTCCTACCGACGATCTTCAAGAGTCAACACTAAAAAGGTTAACAATAGAAAGCGGCAACCTGACAAAACCTTCAATTTGTTAAAAGTGATTTCTTCTTGAAAAATGGTCATTTTTATGGTGATTTATGGTGGGACCTGAAGGTTCGGGATCTTCAGACCTTCGTATAGTGGCGAAGGTAGGCTGTAGATGCACTGGAAGAATGCAAAAGAAGTTGACTAGGGTTAACACGTTTTTTGTATATGATATATCGGTCGAAATTATTTAGTCGTTTATCAGTTTTTAACGATGGCTGGCTAGATGGGAATTTTTATAAATGAAACCGTTTCGACAACAACTTTGTCATCTTCAGAAACTAAAGGTAACTTTTTGTTTAGGATTTAGGATTCCAAATTTGCAACGCTTTCAAACGAATTCCAGGGAAACAGCTCTTACAGTCGACTAGAAAAAAAGTGATAACCTTCTTCGATGATTTTATGACGATATACAGGGTGATTGAAAAGTCCAGGTCATAACTTTTTGTATGTAGTGATAGTTCTGGTTGAAATAAGAAGTTATTCCACGTAATATTTTCTATAATAATAATTTTCTATAAATTCTGAACGAGTTGGGATAATAAGAGTTGAAGCAAAATCTTGTATTGAAGAAGAGTTTCTGGGGTCTGCACCAAGAATATCTAACATCGTTGAGTGGTATGCTAAGTTCAAACGCCCAAAAAAGGCTTTCACCGACGAAAAATAAAAAAAAGTTCACAAAATAATTTTGAATGAACGTAAAGTGAAGTTGATCGAGATAGCAGACATTGTGAAGATACCATGTGAACGTGTACATCATATCATTCACGAATATAAGTACATAAGAAAGCTGTGTGCGAAGTGGGTGCCGAGCGAGCTCACAATCGATCAAAAGCAACAACGTGTTAATGATTCTGAGCAGTGTTTGAAGCTGTTTAAGTGCAATAAACCTGAATTTTTGCGTCGATATGTGACAATGGATGGTATATGGCTCCATCATTTTACTCCGGAGTCCAATCGACAGTCAGCTGAATGGACTGCACACGATGAACCGAATCCAAAGCGAGGAAAAACACAACAGTCAGCTGGCAAGGTTATGGTATTCTGGGATGCGCAAGGTATAATATTCATTGATTACCTCTAAAAAGGGCCAGACCATCAACAGCGATTATAATTTAGCGTTATTGGATCATTTAAAGGTTGAAATCGTAAATAAACGGAAAAAAGGTGCTATTTCATCAAGACAATGCGCCGTGTCACAAATCAATGAAAACAATGGCAAAATTGCATGAATTGGGCTTCGAATCGCTTCTGTATTCACCGTATTCGCCAGATCTGGCCCCCAGCGACTTTTTCCTGTTCTCAGACCTCAAAAGAATGCTTGCTGAAAAGAAATTTAGCGCCAATGAAGAAGTAATCGCCAAAACTGAGGCCTATTTTGAAGCGAAAGACAAATCGTTCTACAAAAATAGTATCGAAAAGTTGAAAGATCGCTATAACGCCCTCGAAGGCAACTATGTTGAATAATAAAATCGAATTCTGCCAAAAAAATGTGTTTTACTATGGTAGACCGGGGACTTTTCAATTGGCCTGTTAGCAAATTTGACGGAAATTAATTTCGAATAACATTCAACATAATTTAATTCTTCTCACATTCAAACTGAGTATTCAACTTTGTCCAAACCCCACCTAAGTAGGTATCCCTAATCTAAATACCCTAATAAAGTTCAGAAAGCTTTCCAAGCACATTTTATCCGAGCCGCCGACAAAAATTCCCCAGAAAAACAACCTATAAACATCACGACCGACCGACCATAACACTAAAAAAGAATACCCTCGTCCATAGAAATTATCTGCCACTTCACGTCATCTAAACAGCCCCATCTATAATTGAATACCGAACTCGATTAATTTTGGAAAGTGGCAGCCGAGAGGCCTTTCGACTTCCAAATTCCTTAATAGTATCCTATAAATTAAGTGTGCGAGCTTTAATAAACCCGAAGGGAGGAGGGCTTTTGTTTCGATAGTTATTATCTTGTTTCGATATGGGATGTGACGTACTGCCTCAACTTATGTGCTTCTATTCTTACCTGATGGCGACGAATTTTAATAATTTCGTTGAACAAGGGGGCTCTTTGGCATAGATTTAGGTAGAGAGGAGAGCTTTGTTTTAATGGATTTTTATCGTTTTCGAAAAATTATTTGAAGGACTTTTCAATTCCGTATGCAAGTTATCTGGAATTTCTCTGAATTTGCAGAGTGAAATAATAGTGTAATAAACTTAGATAGAGGGAGTACACGCAATTTTTACATGCCCCCAACATGGTTAGATTACGTTGTTGGATTGTGATATATTTTCAAATACACAATTTTACTATATCGTTATGAATGAATGAAATATATTTATTTGAGTGATTCCCGATTAAATATACAAATTAGAATATTCAGAATCCGATATATTTCCTAATTTTCGAATTTATAATCAGCAGAATAGTTATTATTTTCTGTATCTACCTGCTGAAATCCAAGGTTTGGCAACTTTTGCTCTCCTAGTGTCATCGTTTCACGTCGTTAGGCGCGCTTGAAGTTTGTTTTCTGAATATCTGATATATTTAGGTGTTCATCTCAATATATTTTGAGTTGATATGAAACGTTGATTCACTATGGGACATAAGAAATGCGTTCTTTGTGGAAAAAACTCGCGAATTGAGTGAAATATCGTATCACTGTTATGTTTTCATTTCCGCATGCTTCATGTCAAATTTGATAGTTCATGTTGGGGACAAAATTTGCTTATACTGAAAATGACATATGCTCCCTCTATCTATGTTTATTACTTTGAAAATAAACCCAATAGTTTTACTATTCAACTTTTAATTCCAGAAGAATTCCAAAAAAAGATACGCTGCATTGATTGAGAACATATTAGGAAAACAGATAAGAATAGAACAGGTGTTGTTTACTTCCCAGCCGAAAAATGAATGAAAAGTAGAAACGAGAATATGAAGCAAATGTTGCATTTCTTCATTTGCTTCTTCAATTGAATTTCCACATTTTAATAGTCAATTTTGATATTACATTTCTTTCTTGGAAGCTCAACTAAAACTGGACTGTTGATGAAAAACTTTACATGAGACTCTTTATGAGTACCTGATATTTAAAAGCTTCTCTCTATTTCAGTATCGTAATGAGTTTATTACAGTACTAAAACAGTGCTGAAATGAAATCATTACAGCATTTTTTTCCATTATATTTGTCGTTTTGTGGTTGTCAATACAGAATAACCTATCAAATTCCAACTCTCGTCAATTGTTAATATATAAAAATTTGCCTATAGTGAAATGATTTCCAACATTATTCTCAATTTCTTTTAATTCTGTTGATGTTAAATCGATTTCAATGCGTAATTAAAAATTATTTCAAATTTCGGTACATAAGATTCGAATTCAAATTTCGTAATCTGTAGATTTTCGTTTACAGTCACACCAACTGCCAAGATACAGTACAAAAGTCACTACTATGTATAATCTGCATTTTTCGTTAAATTTCGACGTAATTTCACAAAATTTGACTGAAATAGAGAAAATATCGTCTAATACTCGTTGCAGAAGGCAATTCCAACACTCATGAGTTGGAATAGGAGCCCATTCTGCGACTTGTTTTAGAATTTACTATTTTAATAGCAATTTAAAATGCTTTCCGAGATGTTATCACTTCGAAATAAAATCAAGAGTCCTCTTGAAGATTTCTTCTCTAAATCTCAAAGTTTGGGACAGTACATACTATTGGTGTTTCTAGTGTCAAAGTAGACGTTACAGCTAGTTGTAAAATTCTGAATACAACTTTCTTTTTCACGCGGACATAATTTCGAGCAGCTCTTATAAAGAAACGATTAACGCAGTAAAAAACCAATAAAAAGACCTAAAAACCGAAGAGTTACACCGGATCCATTCCCACTCCCAAACCCACGTGATATATTTAGACATATGCTGACAGGTTATCAATTCAAATAACCATCCGCGCCAAGTAGAGCCATCGTATTAAGAAAATGTAACAAATCTGAATTGATTCCCGTCAGATGGTTCCATTAGCTGGCACTAGAGCGGTAAAAACCGCACTAAGTAGTCATTACTGTGCACTTATGCATATGAAATTGACACTAATGTCTCATTTCCTCTCCCTTTCAAGATCGGAATAAACACCATTAAACCCTATGATCGGGGTCTTCTCTCTCTCAAGTGGGAACTGTAACACCTTCGCATTCGACTACGTTTACGATAAACCTACGAGAATTCGTTTTAACCATTCTAAAGGGTGTTTTTTTTAGAGCTATAGAACTTTAAATTGCAATAAAACAACGATGGATTCTTCGATTGACATGAATTTTATTTATCCGCAAGATAATCTTGTGACATTACATTTTAAATATGATTTCTGGCATATGACCGCCACGGCTGGCTCGGATGTAGTCCAATCTGGACGTCCAATTTTCGATGACTTTTTCCAACATTTGTGGCCGTATGTCGGCAATAACACGGCGAATGTTGTCTTCCAAATGATCAAGGGTTTGTGGCTTATCCGCATAGACCAATGACTTTACATAGCCCCACAGAAAGTAGTCAAGCGGTGTTAAATCACAAGATCTTGGAGGCCAATTCACAGGTCCTAAACGTGAAATTAGGAGATCACCAAACGTGTCTTTCAATAAATCGATTGTGGCACGAGCTGTGTGATATGTTGCGCCGTCTTGTTGGAACCACAGCTCCTGGACATCATGGTTGTTCAATTCAGGAATGAAAAAGTTAGTAATCATGGCTCTATACCTATCACCATTGACTGTAACGTTCTGGCCATCATCGTTTTTGAAGAAGTACAGACCAATGATTCCACCAGCCCATAAAGCGCACCAAACAGTCAGTTTTTCTGGATGTAACGGTGTTTCGACATAAACTTGAGGATTAGCTTCACTCCAAATGCGGCAGTTTTGTTTGTTGACGTAGCCATTCAACCAGAAGTGCGCTTCATCGCTAATGGACGTAGTTAGCGATACGTATTCCGCACAGAACCATTATTTTCGAAATATAATTGCACTATTTGTAAGCGTTGTTCAGGCGTGATTCTATTCACGATGAATTGCCAAACCAAACTGAGAATAAATCACTTGACAACTGTTAAATCGGTCGCCATCTTGAACAGTAATGCCAACTTAAAGTTATATATCTCGAAAAAAAACACCCGTTATATTTGGAAATCAGTAAAAATCAAGCTTTCAAAAAATGGCAGAGAAATTTCGTGTTCCTATTAGAAAAACATAACTTTGGGTCATAGCTCCGTAATTGAATCTCCTTTTAAAAAGACGAGTTCGCCTATTGAGTCTATGTAAAAAAGTGCATGAATGTTTTAATTTCAGAGCTCTATTATCAGTATTAGCGGAGATCAAATTTTCCAACTTTCGAAACAAAAAAAAAATGTGACTTCTTCAGAAAAAGACAACGTGAATGGGATATCAGATTTTGCCTATCTCCCCTTTGAAATTTGACCACCCTGTACAATGTTATCTTCATATTGGTAATATCCAAGAATATATGAAGGAGTTGTTCTTAAATTTACATCTGAAAACCTCAATTGAGTGCTGCCTTTAAAATACAATTACTGCCGAAAAAAATTATTCAAACTTCTCATAATATTTTAAATCGTAGGATATGACTGTGCATCATTGACCACTTATTATTGGACACTCTGTATATAAGATAAATTCTAGAAGGCTAAGAATAGCTGAACTCCTACAAAAGACTGAAATAACTTTGAATTCGAAACCTTCACACGTAAACGAACTAACACCAAACGCCATCTCAAGAAGCATTTACCTCCGAATTTTTTTTTCTCCCGGTCCAAATACCTCCTCGAGTACCAATCCAGAGGTTAAAGTGGCACTGTGTGGCGTTAGCGCGACATGTGTTAATTTTTCTAGGCGCCTCTTACACCTGTATTTGTACAGGATGTTTGATGGTAGTTGACGGCCATAAGTCGCTGTTAATCTGGGGAGTAAACAAATCAAGTTGATGCGGTTAATCTGGCTCTTGAAAGGTTCGGAAAGCCGCTCTCTCTCTGAAGGGGACAGGTAAAGACAGAAACACGTGGGATTGACATTCGTCATGGGTCGGGGTTCTTTTTTTTTTCGAGATTTGGAGTGGTGTGTAGTACCGCTGTTTCCCTTGTAAAACAGCCGAAGGGCGATCTGGATACATGGTTTGGGTTTCGGGATGTCAGTCAGGGCCGCTGTGAGACATTTTAGCGCCCCGGCGAAATAAAATTTTACCGCCATGTTTTGGCTAATTCATCTGAATTTTCTTTGAAGGAGCCCCTGTTATTATGATTCCTCTCAGGCATCTTTTCAATTTTATATGAAATAGTATTTTTCAACTCAAAATCACCTTGTCAAATTCATCAAAACGTCCTGCATTGTTTAAAAGCATGACGCTCTATTTATAAACGACGCAGTTCTTAAAGTTGCAAAAAGGTTATTAACTGACTTTGCGCCCCGGCAAAATGTCCGGTATGCCGCTCCTGGCGGCGGCCCTGATGTCGGTTGGGATCAGTTCACAGCCGACGTTGATCCTTTTTGAACTGGTGAAAATATATTATTTGGTGTACAACTTTGCTTCCGCCGTTTTGCATTAGATGGCTGTAGCAGGGAGTGCTAGTCGAAATAAATAGATCGTAGGTGTCATTATTATTATTTGAACTGGGGTCGTTTGCTTCGGTAAGCCTTCCGGGAACTGCGACCATGCAGATCTTTTGTTCACTACCCTACTCATTCATAGAAACCCAGGGAGGTCGTCAACGACGTTAATAAAATTGACAACCTCCCTAGGTCATAGGTGTCATACAATAAGCTTAGGTATTTGTTAGCATAACGCCATCGAAATATTAGTCGATTTGTGTCTGCATCATATAGTTATTCCCGATTGAACATTTCAGCTTACGAGCCAAATTCCCGTCATTTGCAGGAGGTTTCAATTTTCTGCTTCAATATGATGAAATCTGCGGCTGAGGCTTATCGAATGCTCTCAAATACCCATGGTGGGGCCGCTATTAAAGAAAGAACGTACCGATAGTGGTTTCAACGCTTCAAGAACGGTGATTTTGACGTCGAAGGCCAGCATGGCGGTGGAAGAGAGAAGGTTTTCGAAGATGCAGAATTGGAGGCATTACTTAATCAAGACTCGTGTCAAAAGCAACAAGAATTGGCAGGATCGTTGGGAGTGACGCAAAAAGCCATTCAAAAACGCTTGAAAGTCATGGGAATGATTCAGAAACCAGGAAATTGGGTGCCGTACGAGTTGAAGCCAAGAGATGTTGTACGGCGTTTGTTTGCTTGTGAACAGCTGCTTGTAAGGCAAATACGGAAGATATAACTGCATCGCATTGTTACTGGAGACGAAAACTGAGTTCATTACGATAATCCCAAGCGCAGAAAATCAAAGGGATATCCCGGCCATGCTTCCACGTCGACGGCCAAACCGAATATTCACGATTCCAAGGTCATGCTCAGTATTTGGTGGAACCATCTTGGCGTAGTGTATTATTATGAGTTGTTGAAACCGACTGAAACAATCGAAGTCGATCCTTATCGAACGCAATTAATGCGTTTAAGCCGAGCATTGAAAGACAAACGGCCGCAATAGAACGAGAGACCCTATGTTGCGAAAGTGGTCAATACATATTTGGAAACGTTGAAATGGGAAATCCTACCCCACCTGTCGTATGCTCCAGATGTTGCTCCCTCGGACTATCATTTGTTTCGATCAATGACACACTGCCTGGCTGACCAGTACATCCGGTCTTATAAAGAAATAAAAAATTGGATCGATTCGTGGATCGCTTCAAAAGATGACCAGTTTTTTCAACGCGGGATTCGTACGCTGCCCGAAATATGGGAGAAAGTAGTGGCCAGCGATGGACAACTCTTTGAATAATAAATGTATAACCAGTTCTTTACAATAAAGCCTCGAATTTCGGAAAAAAACGGCGGAAGCAAAGTTGTACGCCGGGTCATATAGTGTATAAGTTGGTGACGTAATAAACCTGTTGAGACAAAATTATTTCAGCACATGTGTCTTTACACACACGCAATTATATGATATTGAATTGATGTTCATCCAACAATACATATGGCGTTTTAATAACCATAAATCGATGGACTTATCTTCCAAAGTCACCTGGTCTCTTCTAACACAGAAATAAATATCGGCGACTTATTCCAATATTGATTTCTGATCCCCGCATTTAAGTATCAATTCCTAATGCAATGTTTTAGTTCTTGTGTGGGTTCGTATTTTCAACTTCCAGTCACAACTGTGCAATTAGTATGACCAATTGAAAGGAAGGACAATAAATATAGCATATATATCCGCTTTGCCCCTAGTCCGTTTATCTTATAACATGGAGACACCTGGTATACTGGCAGATATATACTGATGAAAATTGCTTGTTGGAGATAAACTTCATTTGGACAAGGCAAAGGAAACATTCGTTTGAAGTGATCGATTTAGTGCAAATTAGATCTGTTTGAGGGTCTTCATTAATTCTTTTCTATTAGTATACAGGGTGGTACGAATTTCAGTAAATCATTAGATTATTATTGAAAGTTTTATACCCTCAAGTTTATCTTCAGACACTGAAGGTTCTGCAAATGATACAAATTATTTTTATAGATTCAGGTCAAAAAACTGAAAAAGGGCTAAAAAATACGGTAAAGAACAGTTATTCATAATGTGTAAGATTTCAGGTATTATTAGAACACGTTGAATATTTTGGAGTAACACAGTTTTGTTTTTCACTAACTTATAAGACTGAAGCATTCGCCAGTGTGACTTTAATAGTAGTTTTCCCACATTTCTATGTAATATATTGGTAGATTTTGGTGGTTTCAGTAATATCTTTCAAAACTGGGCTAAAATGGCCAAGGATTCTTTATTTAAGCCAGCATCTTCAGCTCCTGTTGAAAGACAATTTTCCAGAGCTGTTTCTACAGTTACAAAAACCCGCAATAGGTTAGGCGACAAATCTTTAAGGTGCCTCAATTGTCTTAGATCCTGGATGGAAATTAACGAAATCAAACAAAGCCTGGAGGTTTCTCAATATTAAGAAACTGTATTTTTGCATTATTTTTCATTTTGTTATGATTTGTAGTTATTTAATTTATGTTTCTATTTAAAAAAGTTGATATTTTTTATTCTTTTATACAATAAGTTTAATAAATTAAAGTGTTTTTTTGCAAGGATCTTTCTCATTTCATTATTTTGTTATTGATGTGACACTACACAATAAAACTGCTAAAAATCAAGTATCGTGATATGATTCAAGTACTTGATAAATAAATACTGCACTTGACTTGAGATTAAAATGGGTTGAAAGTTAATTTTATGCCGGTTTTACACTGAGGAAAGCAGAAAAGCTATCAATCATTATCAACTTTAAATGGAGAAAACCCTAAATCTTACATTTTATCAAAGAGGCCTCCGGAAAAAAAAACGCTATCGTACTCTGGAAGTCCGTAGACTTCAATCAGACAAGGGAGAAGAAGAAGAAGTCCCTAGGACCTATCAAGGACCCAATTTAAAATCGAAGGACCTTATTACCGAGGATAATAAGAGGATAATGGGATATTTATCGCCCTTCCGTTCTGAATAAATTTCCTAATGCGAAAATAAGAACTCCCCCATCTCAGTCCACGTCTCCCTCACGCAAGGGCGTAGAAATGGGGGATACTGGGGGTAATTACCCCTTCCAAGATTTTCAAAATATCAAATTTCAGAAATCTCGCAAAGACGAAGAAGGTAAATTTCTCCATAAATAGAGCCAATAATAATCATTTTACTTTCCTTTCAAATCGACACGTCAGTAAAATCGGACCCCATTACGGTTTATGAGTTTAATATCGCTTTCAAGATAAGTATTTTTATTGCACCACGATCTCGTCTTTGCTTAAGGTTTATTACTTTCCTTTATCAACCCGCTTTCTCGGCATCGCCATCTGTGGTTCCAACAAGACGACGCAACATGTCACACAGCTTGTGCCAATATCGATTTATTGAAAGACACGTTTGGTGACCGCCTAATTTCACGTTTTGGACCTATGAATCGGCCTCCAAAATCTTGTGATTTAACACAGCTAGACTACTTTCTGTGGGGCTATGTAAAGTCATTGGTCTATGCGGATAAGCCACAAACCCTTGACCATTTGGAAGACAACATTCGCCGTGTTATTGCCGATATACGGCCACAAATGTTGGAAAAAGTCATCGAAAATTGGACGTCCAGATTGGACCACATCCGAGCCAGCCGTGGCGGTCATATGCCAGGAATCATATATAAAATGTAATGCCACAAGATTATCTTGCGGATAAATAAAATTCATGTCAATCGAATAATCCATCGTTGTTTTATTGCAATTTGAAGTTCTATAGCTCTAAAAAAACACTCTTTAGATATGAGTAAACAATTCCTTCAAAAAAAATTTTTTCGATTAATCCTCCTCAAGAAAAAAAAAGATCTACGCCCTTGGTCTCCTTCACGACCCATTTCACCCTCTCACCCCCTACCCCTCTACCATCAATTCCCTTTGACATATCGCGCCAGTTTCCTGGCCCGATCGAATTGTATTAAAATTTAAATGAAGACATTTTGTAATCAGAATTCGCCAATAGATTTCCGGGAAGATAGGATCTCCCCCTGCCCCTCCTTGGGGGTTCGAGATTGGCGATCGCTTATACATCACGTTTTCCATGCAAATAAAACGGGGGACGAGGTGGTGAAGAGGGCGAAGAGGGCTGGTCCCCGAATTTACATTTTCTGCGACTGTTTAAAAAGGTGATTTACCGTCTTCGGGTGGCTCCCCTGCGTTCGGGATAGGGACGGATTAGGCTTGGTTGGGTTTAATTATCGAAAATTCGGAAAATATGCTGGGGATTAATCTTTTGATATTATTCTGGCTGTTTTTTTTAGAAGGGGGTCTGAAATAACGGGTGTTTTTTTTTTCGAGGTATATAACTTTAAGTTGGCATTAATGTTCAAGATGGCGACCGATTTAACAGCTGTCAAGTGATTTATTCTCAGTTTGGTTTGGCAATTCATCATGAATAGACTCACGCCTGAACAACGCTTGCAAATAGTGCAATTTTATTTCGAAAATAATGGTTCTGTGCGGAATACGTATCGCGCACTACGTCCATTCATTATGTTTAGCGATGAAGCGCACTTCTGGTTGAATAACTACGTCAACAAACAAAACTCAAGTATGTCGAAACACCGTTACATCCAGAAAAACTGACTGTTTGGTGCGCTTTATGGGCTGGTGGAATCATTGGTCCGTACTTCTTCAAAAACGATGATGGCCAGAACGTTACAGTCAATGGTGATCGGTATAGAGCCATGATTACTAACTTCTTCATTCCTGAATTGAACAACCATGATGTCCAGGAGCTGTGGTTCCAACAAGCCGGCGCAACATATCACACAGCTCGTGCCACAATCGATTTATTGAAAGACACGTTTGGTGACCGCCTAATTTCACGTTTTGGACCTGTGAATTGGCTTCCAAGATCTTGTGATTTAACACCGCTGACTACTTTCTGTGGGGCTATGTAAAGTTATTGGTCTATGCGGATAAGCCACAAACCCTTGACCATTTGGAAGACAACATTCGCCATGTTATTGCCGATATACGGCCACAAATTTTGGAAGAAGTCATCGAAAATTGGACGTCCAGATTGGACTACATCCAAGCCAGCCGTGGCGGTCATATGCCAGAAATCATATTTAAAAAATGAAATGCCACAAGATTATCTTGCGGATAAATAAAATTCATGTCAATCGAATAATCCATCGTTGTTTTATTGCAATTTAAAGTTTTATAGCTCTAAAAAAAACAACCTTCATAACTGTAGAGTTACAAACTACGAAAACATCTTTCTCCTTTTAGATCTACAAACGTTGAATACCTTCTCGTAGTTCGATAAAATCTCCCCAGTCAGACCCTGCTCCAGATATTCCACTTTGCTGCTGAGCTAAGCTAGTCTGAACGTCCCGAATACGTTTTTATTCTAATCTCAGCCACTTCACAATTTTTGGTTGAACGCCTCCAAGCTAACTTCCATTCTTGCACAAAATGGTTTTCCAGCGGTGATGCCATTTTTCCGATTGCAATAAATCTCTTTTCCGAATTCTTTCCATTTGCTTTGTTCAGCTCGGGGGAAAATGGATATTGATCAATACGTCTCTGTAAATTCTATTACAACCTCCGGGGTGGATGAAAATGTTCGGTAGATGGAATAAAAGGGGTAGGAAAAATTGGAAAAGGTTTGGGACTGATGAGAAAGCACACCAATGGTTTAACATATGTCCGAAAATGTCAACTCCGTTGGTTTTTTATTCACGGGAATATTGGGTTATTTTTTAGATATTTCTCTTAAATTTACTATGTTTCTGGTTTTGATATCAACATGAAATCTTATACGAGGCTTAGGATTGTCATTCTACATTTAATTGCAAATTTGCATATAGGTAGAATCAACAGTTTCGAAGTTAACATGAATAAAAGTTGTTGTTGGATCTATAGGATTAGCAGAAGATTCACTAATACACAGATAATGTTTTAATCGTTTATCCTCTCTAGAATATATCTCTCCGAGCAAGCTCGATGTCGAATAGACTCATCATATATGTTAGACCTAAGATGTCTAAAACTAAGATCATTGAAGATCGATTCTTGTTCTTTCGCTCGATATCCCTCGATGGTCTCGTCACGAGCAGACTCGCAGCGCCGCCGTGACGATATGAAGTAATACTACGAGTGTAGGGTAGGATGTAATGTTGGTTGTCTATCTCGTAATTTATTCGGATGAAGTAATATTATAACAGTTTCAACCAAATATTTTTCATCTAGTGATCTGATATAAAGCATTCATTCCTATCTATAACTTTGCGATACGAAATAGTACATATTCAATTCAAAATAATTGAATTACAACCATGTGTTTCTGTATTTCAATGACCCCTTGCTTTATTCTAAAAGCTTACTGATCTAGTTCGAAATAAACGAGAATTATAGTTTGTGTAGTGGAAGAAACGGTTCAATAACTTTCCATTTTATGGTCCAGAAACCAACACATCAACGATCAAGAGGGTTGCAAAACTAATTTCCGCCACCTCTTAGAAAAGACGTCAAACTATAATCGGCAATTTCACTTCTTCAAACCTTGGTAAAGTGACCTATCTCCCTCTCTTCAGATTCATTTCTGCCACTCCGTTATTTATTAAAGGTGAGGAAATGAGAATGATTTGCATTTTGATGTAAAATACACATTCCATCTAATTCAGGAGATGCCATTTCCTTTCAGGAGTTACAACATTGGCGCAACACATTTGTTTCAATTTATTTTAGGAAATGAGGCGTTCTTCTTATTTTCTCAAGGGTATACGATGCTAACTGCCTGCCCAAAAGGCGAATTGTATCAATCTCATTAGGATTCAGATGAGCATAGAATTTTGTCATTGTTGGGTCATAATTTACAATAATAATGCTTGAGAAATAAATTTTACAGATTGTGTTGTCTTCTATTATTTCTCTCTCATAATTTTATATTATTAGTATTTCTCAGTCACAACGTTAAACTAGTTATTAATCTTTTTCTAATGCCAGATGATTGTTTTAATTTTCTAGCTAAGTCTCTCTTTACAACTGTTTGTTCTATTCGAACTACATATTAGATTGTCTTGAGTCGTTGAGCTGTCCAAATACCAAACTTTCTTCAGCTGATACTGGTCCAGAATTTTTCCGTGGTAGGTATAGGAAAACTGACTTAAATGAAAAAGTTTCTAGAGTAGACTCCATCCAAAGATACTTTGGAACTTTGATACTGCGAGAGCTAAAAAGTATCTGGATCTCAGTAAAATTGCGCTACACCTCCAGGAAGCTCCAGAAACTGATGGGTGCAGATTGTGTAAGAAGGAAGATGTGACTCCTAGCTTATGAAAGATTCGCCAACGCCAACACAAAGAATACTTTGGACGTGAAATTTGTAGGAGTGAGAATGTAACCTCCTTAGAGCCATCCTAGATATAGGAGAACTCTGGAACTAAAAGGCAATCTGTAGATGACGCTGTGGTGATCTTCATAGGGGACACAATAGTTCTCATGGTCTCAGTACAATGTTACCCCTAATAGTTGAGGAAAATCAGAAAAAAAGTTATCAAAACCAATCGCAAAAAACCTGTATAACCTCCCTGCACATTTTTTTTTGTAATAAGGTATGAGTTACGATTGGAAATCGACATCGGACTGGGAAAAACTGCAATAAAAAAACGATGAGTCGTAAATCCATCGCCAACTGACTATGTATTTGCACCCATATGCATTTTGAGCGAGCGAATAAAATAAATCAAGTAGATATCGGCGCAATAACAGCTTTTTCGCATTCAGATGCAAAACGTAATCAATTTAGGGATGCACTTTTATTTACGGTTATTGTTAGGCAACATCGCGAATCGATACCTATTTTCACGCGTTCCTATTTTCCGCGATTCGTTTTCCATTAACGAGGAAATCGGAGGGTGGGTGGATACCTTTACATCATACAAGCCGAATCAAATCGATCTGGAATTTGAGTATTGTCTGGCATCTGGATGGCATCTTTTGTAAAATACTGGAAGACTCTTAAATACGTTAAAAGCAGAAAATACATGTCATATTTCAATATCAATTTCAATAAAGAATAATCATTACAATAAGGAAAACATCTTAAAAGGCATAACATCGATCCAGATTACAAACCAACTCAAAAACTGGTACCAATCGTAAGAATGTTGGCCAACACATGTAAATGGAAGCATATCTTGCGATTATGAAGAAGTGTACATCCAGGGTATGATTAGGAGCATTCCAAATCAAGTCCAGATGTTGCCGATTGAATCCTTCATCCAATATGCTTGACCAAGGTATTCAACGAAAATTTTCTCGAACTTCAAGAGCTACTACCCAATATCGAGAGAATTTACGTTGAGTAGGTTGGCCAAATCATAGTAGACGTTAGATTCAATAGGGAATACTTAGACTACATGAAATAGGAAGAATAATGAAGTTATAGTATGTATAGTTTGGGTTTCCGGTCACTCGGGAATTAAAGGAAATGAAGAGGCTAACACACTTGCTAAAAAAGGAGCACTACCTCCTTTCATTGACCCATAACCATTTTGTGGTATAGGCGAATGAACCTACAAGAAAGAGTTTCAGGAGAAGTAGAACATCGAAAGAGAAGCACTCTGACGGAATCTTCCTGGGTTGGGTCATTGCAAAATGTTTCGTCTTTGATCTAGGAAGTATCTGAATCTTAGCAAGAATATGCTACACCTCCTCACCGGATTCCTTACAGGGTATTGCCGGCTCACGAAGCACCCTTTGAGAAAAAGAGGAGAGCAGATTCTATGGGGAAGAGGAAGAAACTCCGGATCACCTGGTGACGGAATGCCTTGGCATCTCTAGCTATCGCAAAAAATGCTTTGGAGAAGAGACTTGTAGAAGTGAGGAAACAACCTTGAAGCCATCTCGGGTACTTGACTTCAAAAGAATTCTGGAATTCAAAGCGAGCTGTAGACTACAACTTCTAATGGGGAGAAGAGATCTGATGGGGAGACAATAGACCCCTCAAATCTACAAGTCCACAGGGTTTTTGACCAGTGCCAGATAGTCCAACAGTCTAGCAAAGCTCTTCGAAGTCTGAATTTTAGCCACTTAGTATCGATTTAGTCAGTTTCAATCTTTAAACCCTGCATTAGCTAAATAACCCCACACTTTTCCTACAGAATTCTCCATTTAACCTCCCAAAATCCAGCTTTCTTATTCATAAAACGTCATAACAGAAATCCACTTCCCGATTCGTAAATAAAGTTGGGACTAGAACTGCACCTTGCAGAACACCCATTTTAATCCGAAACAGCTCCTCAAAGTTCACCCGACCAAGCAACCCTGAAGTCATCTCAGATACTGGAGTTCAATAGGACTCTGGAATTGGAGGGCGAGCTGTAGACTACAACATCTAATGGTAAGAACAGATCTGATGGGGACATAATAGAACCCTTGAATCTACAAGTCCACAGGGTTTTTGATCAGTGCCAGATAGTCCAGCAGTCTAGTAAAGCTCTTCAAAGTCTGAATTTTACCCGCTAAGTATCGATTTAGTCAGTGTCAATCTTTAGACACTGCATCAACTAAACAACCTCACACTTTTCCTACAAAATTTTCCATTTTACCATCCCAAAACCCAGCTTCCGTATCCATAAAACCTCATCACATAAATCTTCCTCCTGATTCGAAAAAAAAATTGGGACTAGAACTGCACCTTGCAGAATACCCATTCTAATCCAAAACAGCTCCCGACCAGAATCAAAACCGAATCACTTTCCAGCCAGCGTGGAGAGCAACCAGGCAAGCCAGCATCCCAAAAATTAATGCAAAATTAACGGGTCCCTAGATGGCAGAGCGCTCAGATAGGGGAGATAATTATTAGATAAACGGTGACGGAGCTATTGGAATTTTCGCCTGTGTGTGTATGCGAGTCTCCTGTTATCTCGCTGGCAATTTACCATTTCTGAATTCTGATTATGGCCCTGTATAATGACTGGGCCCATTGTCCCGGCGGCCATTTTAATTTCTAGTAAAAACAACATGGCGCCCTCGCCAGAGCAATTAAAACAGATGATAGGCGATAATGGCGTTAATTAATTCTGCCTTTCTCTGTCGGCGACTAATGCGCAAATTAAACTGTTACACAGCTCAGGGCCTGTTCACAATTACCAACTGGATACAACTTCCAGTTCTGCAACTGGAGTTCTCACTGAGGCTTTCGAGAGAAGGGTGTACAGGGTGAGCTTTGTAGCAGTGGAAGGTTTGTGGTTTTATTTAGCGAAATATAATTTTTTTTTTGGATTATGAAGTGCATCTTAAATATAGGCATTTAAGTAGAGGTTTGGTCGGTTTTCTACCTTCCTATCTCCTGCGGTAGACACACTCAGAGTTTTTTGGATCCTGCATTGTAACTCAATCCTGGATGGTACTAGTTCAAATGCTCTATCTACTTTCTACATTGAATTAGGAGAGGATAGGTGGTCTATCTCTAAGCCTCTGTCTAGTGCGATTGGTTGCAACTTACCAATCGCTTTGAAAGTTTCTTCTCTTTTGTTTGTGTTATTTTAATTGTTGGGTTTTCTTCTTCTCCTGAAACTCCCTTTTGTACGTAAATTTACCTTTAACACACAATGGTGCTGGACCAATGAAAGGAGTTTGTGCTCCTTTTCTGGCAAGTGTGGTGGTATCTTCATCTCCTTCAATACCTGAGTGATCGGAAACCCAGACTGAAGAGACCTTGTTATTCTTATCTATTTCATTGAGTTTTATTCGGCACACCGATACCATCTTGGAATCAATGATATGTGAGCTCAATGCTTTGATTGCAACCACATATCAGAATGTATCGCTTTATTAAATTTCTGATAGTTTCTTACTAGTTTCATTTCCATACTCATTTCGATTGAAAGTATCTCTGCCTAAAAGACACCTGGATACCAGCCTTACGATAGTTGTGCATCAACCAGCCCCGAATACTCTAGCACCAGTCCCTGTCATGGTTTTAAAACCATCTGTGTGCCATTTGATGGTATTCTTTTTGGGAGTTCCTTTCCTCAATCTTGGGAGACTATTATCACATATAGAGTCCTGCGGTTTTCAAAGGCTCGGGAATAAAAAACGTTTGAAAGATCTTGTCATGTCAGTACTTCCCACTTTTTTTATCCTTGACCATTATCTAAAACATGACCGGCACATGACCACGACCACTCTGCCAAGAGTGCACGACTAGGAAGAAGATCTAAAACATTATTCTATTGTTTGGTCATCATCTATCATTGATGATATGAGATGACCTTTCCTTCTTACAGGACTGGTTAGGGATTCATCAAGCCAAGTACCTTGACATTTTAACCAACTACTTCACTTGAAAATCAAGCTCATGAAAAATTACATACTCGAGCTTGACTTTACTTGATTTTAGATATTAATTGCTTGACTTGATATCAGGCTACTTGATATAGCTTGAGCTTGATATGCACGCGTCGCACGGCATATATTTTTGCAATTAGACTTGATAAATAAATACTTGACTAGACTTGAGATTGAAAAACTACTATTTGACTTGAGTTTGACTTGAAATCAACTCAAGCTCAAGCCAAGTAGCTTGAAAATCAAGCTAAGCCGTGAATCCCTACTAGTTATTGTCATCGTAGGTATTAGAGTCCCATCAAATTTTTTTCGCAGTATTCTAGCTGAACAACCACAAAGAGGTCTTTCAAATTCACCCCAATGAATACAACCACAAAAAATAACCACTGAAAACGAAGCTACCATTCCAAAGATGCACACTATCCCAATCATCAAATTCGTACATGATGCAATTTTTTTTTGCTGCTGCCTGCGACCGGTCTAGCTCCCATCAGGAACACTTGATAGTTTTCATTCGTCGCTTTTCGACCGTCAAACTGGATGAATGCGAATCCGGCTCAGAGTCCAAGCGCGCAAAAATTCAATCAGTTCCATGCAGACGCCAATTTAAAAATGCATCGACTCGTCGAAAAAAAAAAGCGATGGGAACAAAACCGTCCGAATAGAAATACACATGTTCGTTTTAACTAACGCGTGTGTGATAGGGCCAAAATGGAGCTGTCAACGTCCTTTTGCTTTTCGCGTGCAGGGTTGGATGTTGGAATTTTTACGATCGCGAGGTTTGAAGATTTACTAGGTGACGTTAAAATGGGAATAACTACGAAAATGGACGGAATGTTGTGATCGTTTTCGGTGTACAAGTTTTATTAGTGGCCAGATTTTGTCACGGCATGTCAGTGCATTGGTCTTGGGTTGGTGATCTTCGAGAAATAATTCTAATAGAAAGATAGGTATTTTGTCTATGAGAAAACAAGTCACATTTGAATTTGAAAGCTGAACAACCTACCTTGGAATTTTTCTAAGTAACCTCCAGTGACCAGTTGCCGATGATGGCTACTTAATTGTTGAAAAGTATGCCAAAGGCTAATTGAACAAATCATGTGGCATGTTGACTTTAGCTTTCAAGTTTTGTACCGAGTTCACATAGTGGTCATAGGATATTTTTGCTACTGAGCAGAACAAGGAGATTCATCAAATGTTGAAGCCCGAGAAATTAGAAGTGAATTAATTGAAAATCACCTTCACCTTTTTGCTTGCTGAATCGAGTAGCTTTATGACAAGATCAAGCTTTGAATGGTTCTGTAACATGACTCAAATCCACAATACAATCTTCTCTTTGTCGATTTCTTGACCAGTCTTAGGGATTCACGGCTTGGCTTGATTTTCAAGCTACTTGGCTTGATGAATTCTTATAATTACTAGCAATATCTATATTCTGCCAAGAAAGTTTCTACTTGGAGTTGATCACTTAAAAGCCTGCTTATAGAAACTACTTATTTCAATCTTGTTCTACAGCTTGATCCTTCATCATGAAACAGTCCTGAGGATATTTTCTTGATTTTACAGAATAAAGGAATCACTGATTTCTCCTGAATCCAATCCCTAAGATCAACAGAATATCCCTCAATTAAAAGTCTAAAACATCACCCTCGCTCAGATACAACAGCTACCTAAACATCGTCATCGAATTACAGAGATAAAGATCGAATTCCCGGAAACAAACTAACGGGTCAATTCGTCCAATCCATAACTTCAGAAAAGAACCATAGGAACGAGAGAACCGGCAATTCATAAAGGTGGAATTTCGACACATAAATAAACAGATCGAAGATATGATAATTCCGGAGAAATTCCAAATGGAATTTCGATAATTTGAATAAATCTTCCATGGGAGTCGAAAACGAGATGTTGATACTTCAGATGGAAAATTAAGCAGGGTTACATCTTGTAGGGTTTTACGTTTTATCTTGGGCGATAATCATAACGCAAGTTTTTTTTATTTCTGTTTCAGAAAGCTTAAAATAATTTACTAATTCATACGCTCTTGTTCAGAGAACGAGCTCTTAAAAAGATCTTCTTTATGAGAAACTTGGTAGAAAAACCGAATTAATGGTGTCAAAATTTCTTCTCCATAAAACGCAGCTCAGCCAGAATATCAGAAGATCAGTATGGAAACAAATCAATCTGCAAAACCCCAACTGGCTTGTATACACAGTGAAGGTTTCATCAGAAGTTGGAAGAAAGCATTAACGAATTCTCCGACCCTATAACTGAACCTTCTGGAACTCCCAGATTATTTGCATGGTTAGCCCAATTATTGATGCTCTCATTTCTGTGATGGAACACAGTGTCAAAGCTAATAACGGGTGTTTTTTTCGAGGTATATAACTTTAAGTTGGCATTACTATTCAAGATGGCGACCGATTTAACAGCTGTCAAGTGGTTTATTCTCAGTTTGGTTTGGCAATTCATCATGAATAAATTCACGAGTAAACAACGCTTGCAAATAGAGCAAATTTATTTCGAAAATAATGGTTCTGTGCGGAATACGAATCGCGCACTACGTCCATTTTATTTTGTTTAGCGATGAAGCGCACTTCTAGTTGAATGGCTACGTCAACAAAGAAAACTGCCGCATTTGGAGTGAAGCTAATCCTCAAGTACCTATATGTCGAAACACCGTTACATCCAGAAAAACTGACTGTTTGGTGCGCTTTATGGGCTGGTGGAATCATTGGTCCGTACTTCTTCAAAAACGATGATGGCCAGAACGTTACAGTCAATGGTGATCGGTATAGAGCCATGATTACTAACTTTTTCATTCCTGAATTGAACAACCGTGATGTCCAGGAGCTGTGGTTCCAACAAGACGGCGCAACATGTCACACAGCTCGTGCCACAATCGATTTATTGAAAAACACGTTTGGTGACCGCCTAATTTCACTTTATGGACCTGTGAATTGGCCTCCTAGATCTTGTGATTCAACACCGCTAGACTACTTTCTGTGGGGCTATGTAAAGTCATTGGTCTATGCGGATAAGCCACAAACTCTTGACCATTTGGAAGACAACATTCGCCGTGTTATTGCCGATATACGGCCACAAATGTTGGAAAAAGTCATCGAAAATTGGAAGTCCAGATTGGACTACATCCTAGCCAGCCGTGGCGGTCATATGCCAGAAATCATATTTAAAATGTAATGCCACAAGATTATCTTGCGGTTAAATAAAATTCATGTCAATCGAATAATCCATCGTTGTTTTACTGCAATTTTAAGTTCTATAGCTCTAAAAAAAACACCCTTTATAATACGCATTGTACTTCGAACAAACTCTTAGCTTCTGAGGAGCCTCATATATTGGGTCTAGAAGAACAAGGATCAGGATGAACAATAAATAATAAAATATCCTTGTTTTCTTGAAGAATCTCCTTAGAAGGATTACTGGAAGGAAAACTTATCATAAGAAGATATTAAGCCAGGAACATAACAAAAACAGCAGAAGTTTGAATACTTGACACATCTGTATCTATTCAATCTATACTCCTGGACACTAATGCCCTCGATGTGTTCTGTCCTGACTGTTCTAGACCTTTTTGATATTTATAAAATGCTCGTAATCTGTATAAGCTTTGTTACTGTGTCAGCGAAGAGTTGGACACTTCCCTGTACCCAAAAAATTCTTTCCCAGTCCTCTTTAAGATGTCCTATCCACCGAACAAACCGTCTACCGGACGAATTAATAAGCGGAGTCATCTCCGGACCTATAACCGACCCCTGCGGAACACCCCGCTGCCCCAGTCGTGGAAATTACGCTCACAATCAAACACCGTGCAGGCTTATCTAGTTTTTCGCACAAAAGATCTCCAACAGCCAATATGAATTGATACGGGGGATGAAATATTAACTCGCGGCGCACGTCCGCGCCACCCTTATCGGTCAGCGCCATCTAGCGACTGCGACGCGTGGCGATTAGCCGATTACGGGACCGATCGTTAGCCGGTCTTTGTGCCCGGGTGATGGATGGTCGTCTTTTGTTTTTCCGAAAGGCGGCGCGTCAGGGAGGGGGATCGATGATAGATCAGCGGTTTTATTTCCGAACGGGTAATTCGGTATATTTAGTATGGGGTATTAGTGTCAGAATTGTTTTCGACGGTTGTTGGAGTTTTGAGTGACGCAGGTTGGAAATAAGGATTTTCTTTGCGTTTCCAGTATTTGATAGTGTTATTGTAATTGGGAGGGAAAGAGAGCGTATTGAATATCGTTATGTTTATTCTTTCTTTTAGGTTTTCATTTATTTTATTATTATATCCTTCAAATGGAAAGGTTGATCGGGTATGTAGTCAATTATAACAATTTTAACTCTTCATTGCTTCAGCCAAGCTTTCGGATAATGACTTCTCCTTCATCAGGTCTACTGGAAATTACAAAACGTTGTAAAAACATACATAAATAAGTGTAATAAAACTTACATCAATATGAGACTTCAATGTTAACAATAACAACAACACTATAATCTCCATATTATACAATATATTAGGCCAATTGAAAAGTCCCCGGTCAGATTCACAAATGGCGGTGCTAGTATTAAATCCATATGATTTTTAGTCAGTACCAACCTTCAAACGAAACGTGTCAAAATTTGATAGCAGTCTGACCATTAGTTTGTTAGGTATTGCGTTGTGAGTGTAGCCACTTTTGTTATTTGAAAAAGGATGGCAAAAAAGAATTTCGTGTGCTGATTAAATATTGTTTTTTGAAGGGAAAAATACAGTTTAAGCAAAATCTTGGCTTGATGAAAAGTTTCCAGAGTCTACACTAGGCAACAACGTGTTAATGATTCTGAGTAGTGTTTGAAGCTGTTCAAGTCAATAAACTTGAATTTTTGCGTCGATATGTGACAATGGATGAAACATGGCTCCATAATTTCACTCCAGAGTCCAATCGACTGTCAGCTGAGTGGACTGCACACGATGAACTGAATCCAAAGCGAGGAAAAACACAACAGTCAGCTGACCAGGTTATGCCATAAGTATTCTGGGATGCGCAGGGTATAAAATTCATTGATTACCTCCAAAAGGGCAAGACCATCAACAGCACTTATTATATAGCGTTATAGGATGAAATCGTTGAAAAACGACCCCATTTGAAAAGAAGAGGTGCTGTTCCATCAAGACAATACGCCGTGTCATAAATAAATGAAAACAATGGAAAAATTGCATGAATTGGGCTTCGAATTGCTTCTGCATCCACCGTAATCACCAGATCTGGCCCCCAGCGACTTTTTCCTGTTCTCAGACCTCAAAAGAATGCTCGCTGGAAAGAAATTCAGCCTCAATGAAGAAGTAATCGCCGAAACTGAGGATTTTTTGAAGCGAAAGACAAGTCGTACTACAAAAATGGTATGGAAAATTTGGAAGATCGCTGTATCGCCCTCGAAGGCAACTATGTCGAATAATAAAATCGAATTTTGCCAAAAAAATGTGTTTCACTATGGTAGACCGGGGACTTTTCAATTGGCCTGTTATGAATCTATGAATTAGATGTGATGCAAACACACCCAACAACATTAATTTATTGTTTGGCAAGAAAAATACATATAGCAGTACCTGTTAGCATCAAAATTCCAGTCAACGCACAACCGTGACAGCGAAATACGAAACGTCGCACGTTAGAAAGGCCACTCGACAATATTATACGTCATAATCGACGTAGGCAGCCATAGCAGAAACATTAGCCAACTATAATTCTCAATTATTTCCCAAGCTGTCCGGCACAATATGCTCTCCATCATCGATGAAGTTCTTCGTGGCCGAGATACCCATTCTGCTGTCCTCAGCGGTCATAGAGAAGTTATGTGTCGCATCTCCCTCTCTTATTTATGCGGCTCTATGCGCTGCGTCGGACGCCATATTGCCGTATCGCGGATACGTCTTAATTCTTAAGACGGAAATCGTGGATGCCGCAGGTTGTTCTTCAAAACGGAGATGACTCGGTCACGGCTATCTGGATTGTGAGACCACGACGTCATATCGACGACGTGGCATTTTTGAGCTATTGGAGATTGGAGGTGATTTATGGGATGGTATTGTCGACTGAGGGTTTTTGAGGTTAGGATCTGACCTTTCGGGATTGGCGAGGCCAGATTTTGGTTTACATGTTTCATGCTCTGTTATGTTTGAAATTAAGATACTATAAAGGCGGTCATGAACTGGCTTGTCATATATGCATGTCATTTTATCTCATTTGGTGATGCTTAGGGATTCATCAAGTCAAGTAGCTTGACATTTTAACCAACTACTCGACTTGAAAATCAAGCTCGTGAAAAATTACATACTTGAGCTTGATTTGACTTGATTTTAGATATTTATTTCTTGACTTGGTATCAAACTACATGATATTATTTGAGCTTGACATGCACGCGTCGCACGGAATATATTACAACAATCTCGTGCGCGGTTAGACAAAATAAGGGGATTCCTCGAGTGCCGAGAGACTGAAGCATTCGCCAGTGTGACTTAATTAGTAGTTTTCTCAAATTTCTATGATTCTATTGGTGGATTTTAGTAGAAATATCATTCCAAACTTGGCCAAAATGACCAAGGATTTTCTATCAACGCCAGCATCTTCAGCTTCTGTTGAAAGACAATTTCCAGAGCTGCTCTTACATTTACAAAAACCCGCAATAGGTTAGGCGACAAATCTATAAGATGCCTCATAGATCCTGGATGGCAAATTATGAATTCAAACAAATCCTGGAGGTTTCTCAATATTATGAAACTTCAATTTCTTATTTTGTTATGATTTAAAGTGATTTGACTTGACTTGAAATCAAGTCAAGAGCAAGCCAAGTAATAGTTTTTCAAACTCAAGTCAAGTGCTTGATAAATAAATACTTGACTTTACATTGAAAAACTACAACTTGACTTGAACTTGAGTTGATTTCAAGTCAAGCTCAAGTCTAGTTGCTTGAATATCAAGGCGAGTAGCTTGAATGTCAAGTCACGCCGTGAATCCCTAATGTCATTCTTGCTCTTTTGGTGATGCTCGACAGTGTATGGATAAAAATCAATACCATGATATAATATTCAAGAATTACGTATAGAACGACAAACATGCAGCAACAATCTTCAATTCGAAGTTATCTATGTCTCAGGCAAACAAAATCAAAAGATTGTATGTATAGAACAAAGAAAGATATTGCATATGAGGTTCTGAGTTTCTCATTCAAAATAATAGGAAAAAAATTATATGTTTAACTTGGCAACAAAGTAGCTTGACTGCCTTGGCTGAATTCCTAGCCTCACTACGCTCGGCTTCAAACTATCAGCCGCCGCAGTCAATTTACTACTTTGCTGCCTAGTAAAATAAATAACTATTCTCACAGTATGAGCAATACATAGTTTTGAAATTAAGTGAACTATGAAAAATACGCTACTATTCGTAGCAGTTGTAGGAAAATACTATTTCTACTTTGCTCCAAAAACCTAACATATTTCCTTTCCCTAAAATGATCACTAAGCTCTCTAGATAGACCAGGAAGATAACTTCACTAGAGTTCTATACTATACTTCTATAACTTCTTGTTCACGTGATTACAATCCAATAACTCACACCAAAACAACAATAATAGATACCCCACTCAAAATCATGAAACGTAAACTGATATGGTGATGTTAAACAACATAATTCCTGCTACAGATAAACCATCTAATAGTCTCTCGATCAACCTTACCCCCTCCCTACTTATTCCAGAAACGGACCAGCCTCGTACGGGCCCCATAAATCTCAACGAATTTGCTCCGAGGGCCTTATAATTCCACGTCAGGTGAGCATGTTGAACACAGTTTGAAATGATATAAGTTACGACCTCGAGATCGGCATCGAGACGCTTACAGGTTAATCGGGCTGTGGTCCAATGAAAAATTTCACGATGTAACAACTTATTCATATATATATGGCATGGGCCTTTTATAAATTGTGTTCATTACCCGATGTAGCCCCGGTGGGCAGTCCTGCCAACACTACGCTCTTGTAATTCTTCCCGTATCCATCATGAGGCTGGGTTGTGGCGATCTACAAATCATCACGGTGAGATTTATGGGCCAGATATGCGAGAATTTTGGTGGACTACACCAGCCAAGGAGGCAACCTCGAGCTATTAGGTACTTAAGACAAATTACGACAACGCTGTTGGTGCAGGGGTAAGGCGCCACGTGGTAGACTGATTTGTAAGTGTTTGGTATTCGATTTATTGTTATGGTGGTTTTCTTCGAGGTTTTTTAGGAAATATTCATAGTCATACCCATTTATTTCCCTTATTGAAGTGAATCAACACATCTTTATTATTGATACTAAACGACATGAGCTTCTCGACAAGCAGATATGTGATAACTCTCTTGAAGACCTTTCTCTGGAGTAGGGAAGCTAGGAGAGATGTTCCTGCTTCGTTCTTTTTCATTTGGTGCCTTGAGATTAGGTAAGTAATTGATCAAAAGTTCCGAAAAGTTCAACCGTTAGAAAAAATGTCTCTCTGAGTCTTATGCACTCAGAATCACGTCTGGACATACTCTTATGATGTGTTGGGCCTCTACGATGTCTTATGTACTCAGAAACACGTCTAAGCGTACTTTCAATGAGATGATCGATTTTCTTCTGAACTTTTTCATCTGAGACTACTTGTAGGAAGCTGGAGTCTGTAGATAATGGGGTGAATGAAGTAATCTTTTTCCATAATGTCCCAGACGTTTTCAATAGGATATAAATCATGATATTTGGAGAGCCAAGACAACAAATTGACTCAATTGTCTTCAAAATAGACCAACGTAGGGATATATGTATATGGTCGTGCATTATCTTGTACAAAAAGTGTATGGGTGGACGAACATACAAAGCATAGTATGTGTTCAAACCCCCTCCTGGATGTAACATACGGCTATTTTGTTCCTTTGATGAACACCACAGCTTAGCTGTTTACATAAGCAATCGGTTCTCATAACATTTTTCAAACATTGTAGGTGTACATGCCTTTCCATAAGAATTTGAGGATCTCATCTTACACTATATCACCTTCTAATTCTTGTTTGGCAATTATGCATGCCCAAACAGAATCTGGAGTCTTTAGTGATGAATCTTTAGTTTTTAGTGATGAATCCTGATTAATATGTATATGATAATACCGGCTTCTTAAGAAAATATAAACTTCTGGTAGAGAAGAAGCAAAATGAACGATATGTTGTTTTGGAAATAATAGCAATAGTTTATTCCATTGTCTGAAGCAGACCACTCAACTCTTCTACAACTTCACAAGGAACATGCTTCATACAATCATCGGACAAGATGGAAAAACTAATGAGCGAGCAAAGCAATGACTTAATAAGAGATATTCAACTTTGTTTCATCGGCAACAATGGTTAAAACACGTAGTATGCTGACTTCAGACCTAGTTGAAGAGCCAACAACGTTATTGATTCGATTGTCGGTAGAAATTAAGAAGAAAGGACTCAAACGTGAAAGAAGACAATACTCTTTGTAACAAATGCGAGTATATGAAAACCATAGACGAATTAAACTAATTATAAATGAACATCATCCTTTGAGACGACACTACAGACATTGTAACGAAATTATTGGTAAAGGCATCGACTTGAAAGCTTAAAGGATAAAGCAATCCTTCTAATATCAACGTAATAACGAAGCAAGCTCTTCATAATATGAGATCACGTCCAATTAACAAATAATCCCAACAGCCCCTCAAACTCTACATCAGGTACAGAGATCCTATCTAACCTACCATCCCATTGAAGTTTTTTCATGTACACGCTGAAAGGTCCAATCAATAATGAATTAGTGAATAACGGCCGGGCCAGATAATATTTTCAGTCAACAAATCTATGAATTTATCTCGTTAGCGCATAACAATGAAGAGTAATTCTTATCTGCGATATCCGTCCTCTTGCATTATAATGCCACGATTGTAGTCCCGGCTACAACAAACAGAACCGTACCCCTGGCAGAGGGGTGGCTACGTTCAATTATCGGCCTTATCAACCCCCTCGTTTTCTGACGCCCGTATCGCAGGAGACCGCCTTTTCATTTAGTGCGCCACGTATGTCAGCAGGGTATAATGGCCTTAATTCACTGACGCGATATCCTAATACGGGATCGCTCATGTGTGAACTCCGATTTGCTGATTTAACAATCGGCCACTTTGGGAAATGACGTTTGAACGTTATCTGCCTGACGGATAGAACAAAATATCTTGACGGGATTGAGGGTGCTGTTTCTTTTGTAGGTTGATGGGGCGATTGACATCTGATGGGATGAGTGGTTGTGATTCGAAATGGGGCTAATTTTTAGGTTATTAGTTGTTTGCTAGCACTTACCTGGTACCGGACCTAACTAATAAAGTACTTTTTTATACATTCATGCAAAAAGCAAAACTTTATTGAACTATATTTAGTGGAAAAAGAAGTTCTTTATTGCACTAGTGCAATAATAGTTATTTATAATACAAGTGCAGAAGGCATTGATATTCTTCCACGAGTTCAAAATTCAAAAACGAGCCACGAAGTGGCGAGTTTTGGAATGAACGAGTGGTAGAATGAGCCTTCTGTACGAGTATTATACATTATTTTCTCTAATTCATTGCATTTTCATTGAAATTAATGAAATATTTCCATAAATATAATTTAGTGATTTTTGCATTGAAAATTGTTGGTTGGCAGAACTGATTTCTCTAAGGCAAATTGATGAATTGACAGATAAAGCCGTGGCGGAAAGTTCGGAGTACCAACATATAATAATAAAATATAACCATGAAAACTGTGCGTTTCTGATATATTCTCGCACGATTTTGTTCTACAAGATGTGGAAGAATGAACGGAGTAACCACAGAATTAGAAAAAGTTTTTATTGCACTCATCTGTCATTCTACTTCAACGTGCTGTCATCATGACAAACAAATATTTCAGCCTGAAGGAAATAACGATGTACAGTTACCAAGTACTAGTACGTTTACAGCAGTAACAAATCAAGAAGTGGATTTAAAAAGTACTCCACTACGAAATATTCATATTGAAAATTGCACCAATTGTTCATTCACTTTCAACATTGAGGGTAAAAATAAAGTTTGAGTTAAATTGTTCGTAACGTATTAGTTCCTGTTTCAATGCAAATCGATATTAATAATAAAGTATTCAAGTTGCGCTTTTCATTTTCCTACATCTAGTGCCGCACCTCAATAAATCATTTTTTGCTTTTTGCATGAAAGTAGAAAAAATGTTGTATGCAACTCGTGCAAAAATCCAAACTCGGCCTAACGGCCTCGTCGGACAATTTCACGTCGAATGCAATAAACATTCACTTTTTGCACTTGTTGCATAAATAACTATTTACTAACAAATTCGACTTGATTCGTAACATAATCACCTTCAATAGTGATACCTGTTCTCTAACGCTTTCCTAACTTTCAATAGGTATAATTTTGTCAAGAATTACTCTCACACAGTTTTTGAATCTCACAGTTTTCTAGTCCGAGAAGAAGTCTTTTACATTGTCTTTGAAGTCAATTCGTAAGCTTACTGCTATACCTTGCTGGTTGATCTTCATAGTTGGAAAATTAAAAAAGCTAGTATAGATAAACATATATTATTTGATTAACACTCCACTCCACTAGTGAAGGGTGTTTTTTTTTAGAGCTATAAAACTTTAAATTGCAATAAAACAACGATGGATTATTCGATTGACATGAATTTTATTTATCCGCAAGATAATATTGTGGCATTACATTTTGCATATGATTTCTGGCATATGACCGCCACGGCTGGCTCGGATGTAGTCCAATCTGGACGTCCAATTTTCGATGACATTTTCCAACATTTGTGGTCGTATATCGGCAATAACACGGCGAATGTTGTCTTCCAAATGGTCCAGGGTTTGTGGTTTATCCGCATAGCCCCACAGAAAGTACTCTAGCGGTGCTAAATCACAAGATCTTGGAGGCCAATTCGCAGGTCCAAAACATGAAATTAGACGGTCACCAAACGTGTCTTTTAATAAATCGATTGTGGCACGAGCTGTGTGACATGTTGCGCCGTCTTGTTGGAACCACAGCTCCTGGACATCATGGTTGTTCAATTCAGGAATGAAAAAGTTAGTAATCATGGCTCTATACCGATCACCATTGACTGTAACGTTCTGGCCATCATCGTTTTTGAAGAAGTACGGACCAATAATTCCACCAGCCCATAAAGCGCACCAAACAGTCAGTTTTTATGGATGTAACGGTGTTTCGGCTTCACTCCAAATTCGGCAGTTCAGGTGTGAGTCTATTCATGATGAATTGCCAAACCAAACTGACAATAAACCAATTGACAACTGTTGAATCAAATGGCATCTCTGTAGAAAAGTTGGTCTTCGCTTCCGAATGAGTCAAATAGCCACAGTAAAAATGAAAAATCCTCTATATTCGAAGATTCACAGGCAATATAATAATAATAAAATAATAATAAAATGGTTTATTCTGTAAGCTACAGGGTATAAACATTTAGTCACAGAGGCGTGAGCCTGTACGTGAATATGGAATTAAACTTTTTGAAATTTTTAAGTTTTCTGACATTTATTGTACCAGATTATGGGTTACTCAACCTTTTCAATGTTAGATGCCTAGACCACGATCATCTCAAGATTTATCATTCTCCCATCGATATCACAGCGAACAACGATCTCATTGAAGAGTAATTGAGACGCTTCAAACTGAACACGTCAAATTTTATCCACCTGACAACGTCGAACTGAATACGACCGATGATATATTAATAAATTCATGAATAGTGGTACCATAATATACCAAATGAGACGTCGACCCGATGTTCATGTTCGGTTATTTGTCAATGACATGCAGTATTTCATTAAAGACAAAGCGCAGTTGAAGATCTACACGGCCAGAGATAGGAATGTCTAGAATTCCTGCCTCGATCTTCTTGGCTCCGGCCGAGCTACCATCGGACAAAGTTGTAAAACATCCTTAATTAGATTTATTGGGGATTTGGCCGATCGGCGACAGGCAAATTGAGGAACGTAGATGACGTAGATTTTTTTTATAGGAATTCGGAGCTGGTAGGTGGATTCGATTGGATTGTAAATTTGATGACGATGCTTTTGGATACATTTTCCCATTAGTCCAATTTTGATCAAATTGGGTAAGGGTATTCGGGTTGGGACACATGAATTCAACTGTTTTAAATATACTCCATGCGAAAATACATACTAATTGGGATTTGAGTTTTTTTAATCATTTTTCATATCCATCTTGTCTTCTTTGACTACTAATCTACTACGAGTTTTTAAAGGTCAAAAACTCTGTTTTTTTGGTTCTGTAAGAAGTAAGCAAGGATGCTACCAGTTTATAAAAAAAGTGCTCAACAAAATATGACGTTTTTCAATTACTAGTATTACTAGGGATATAACAGAATTTTGTGTCCCTCATCGGCTTCAAACTGTCTCGTTCTTAGTGGACAATTTATTGTTGAGTAATCAACAGGATAGATTAAGGAGGTGTAGATCTACCACTATTATTATTATCATTTGAACTCTGGCTCGGTAAGCCTTCCAGGATCTTTTATTCTCTACCCTACTCATTCATGGAAACCCAAGGAAGTCGTCAAGGACGTTAATAAAACTCCAACAACCTCCTAAGGAGCCTTGGCTGTTACCTCTCGGGTATCTAGGACCGGCTTCCCCATATGAATGGTTCTTGAGCCAGCCAGCTCTGAACTTTTGCATACCATGTGTTCGGCTGTTTCTGCTTCTGTTCCACAGAGCCTGCAAATCTCATCTGTTGACTTTCCCATACGGTACAAATGATGTTTGTACCGACAGTGCCCCGTCAGTAGTCCCACCATCACCCAAAGCTCGGCTCGTGACAGCTTAAACAGCTTTTTGGCGTAGGTAGGTGAAATCATCATGAGTTTCTTGGCCTGAGTAAGTCCAGGAGTGTTTGTCCAGTGGGTTATCTTGTTATTCAACTCCCATAGCTGCACCCCAGCTTCACATTGGTCTTTTCCTAGCCCACAGAAAGGCTCAGGTCCAGCAGGTGATGCAATTTTTGAAAGTTCATCGGCTTTTTCATTACCTTCACACCACAGTGCCCTGGTACCCATAGTATAGCCACTTTATTGCCTCTGGTCAGTTGCTTTATAGTGTTACGGCAAATCTACCACTACCTCACTTGTGCAATGCTTTTGATTCGTGTATCGACCATAAACAGCTTCTACTCCAACTGGACCATACAGGCATCAGGGATTGATTTGATAGAATCATATCTGCATGATAACAGATTGTAGTTAATAAAGAGGAAATATCTTCCAAGAAGAGACTCACGACTGGCTTCCCTAGGGATCTATGCTAGGACCTATTTTGTTTGTATTATTACAACAAGATTTTTTTTTTGAGACTCTCACGATCGGTTTATGAAAGGCCAATCAACGAAAAATTCAACTTTACAGCTGTCAATTTTATGGTCAATCGTCATTTGGGTTGCTGAAAGTAAGGTTAACTCTTTTTATTTGAACATTCTGCCAGTTAACAAAGTTGTCGAATATTAAATGTAAATTGTACGTCTAGCGTCATTTTAATTATCTTTTCAAATTGAAAGCTCCAGATAACATAGATTAGTTGATTTTATAGTGTACTACATTTCAGAAACCCAAATGAACTCGACATCGCTGTTAAGTTGAATGTTGTGTAAGTTGAACAAAGATTTTATCAGTCTTTCAGAAACCGGAGAATAGACTTGTTTCTGAGTACATAAGACATCGTAGAGGCTCCACACATAATAAAGGTATGCCTAGACTTGTTTCTGAGTGAATAAAACCCAGAGAACATGTGTTCTAACAGTGGAACTTTCCTTTACTTCTGATCAATTATTTACCTCACCCTAAGACACATTATACAAACTTTGGTTGAGGTGAATTCATTATAAAAGCTGTTTTTTTCTGTGTCACTTAGTATACATTAATTGAATGGGGACGCAACAAAATGACTAATAACCTAGCAACCTTCAAAGGAAAAATTTCAACCCAAATCTTCCAAAAACACCCCACACAAGATCCAAGGACAATCCAAAACCCAGACTTATGAAGTCCATCCCGATATATAAAGCCGCCAACACACGCAAGTCGGGAATCTCCCCGGAGTCAATATGGAGGATCTCCGTAATAACCGGAGCCTGGGTCCAGCTGATCCCATCATCCCCCAATAAAATCCCCATAGAATTCTTATTTGGCGTCGGGGGATGAGTCTAATAAAATTTATTATTGCGGTATAAAACGATGTCGTGGGGTCTTCGAGATGAAAGCCTCGCTCGGATCCTGCTAAGATGCTGCGCGTCCTGGAACTTTCTCATCTCCCCAGCGCCCGGAGTTGGCGTGTTTCATTTGTTGTTTCCTAGGGTGACTTTGGGATTTTATGCGTTGGTGTAGAACTTTCGCTTTTTGATGAAGGACTGGTATTCTGGGCATGTTTTTGTTTAGGGGGGTGTTAATCTGGTTGATCTTTGAGTAGCTGAAAATGGTCGTTAGGTTTTTGGGATGATTTTATTAGGGGAGCGGGGTTTTAAAGTTTTAAATACTATGTTATAAGACACGAGCTCTGATCTCAGAGATATGGAGACATTGAAACGTATTCTCCTTCTATTATATGGAAGCTAGAGTCGTAATAATCATAAGAGATCCCTAGATACAAAGGGTTTTGCAAAAATTAAAGAAAAAAAACTACTAAAGGGTGTTTTTTTAGAGCTATAGTACTTTAAATTGCAATAAAACAACGATGGATTATTCGATTGACATGAATTTTATTTATCCGCAAGATAATCTTGTGGCATTACATTTCAAATATGATTTCTGGCTTATGACTGCCACGGCTGGCTCGGATGTAGTCCAATCTGGACGTCCAATTTTCGATGACTTTTTCCAACTTTTGTGGTCGTATATCGGCAATAACACGGCGAATGTTGTCTTCCAAATGTCAAGGGTTTGTGGCTTATCCGCATAGATCAATGACTTCACATAGCCCCACAGAAAGTAGTCTAGCGGTGTTAAATCACAAGATCACAAGGCCAATTCACAGGTCCAAAACGTGAAATTAGGCGGTCACCAAACGTGTCTTTCAATAAATCGATTGTGGCACTAGCTGTGTGACATGTTGCGCCGTCTTGTTGGAACCACAGCTTCTCGACATCATGGCTGTTCAATTTAGGAATGAAAAAGTTAGTAATCATGGCTCTATACTGATCACCATTGACTGTGACGTTCTGGCCATCATCGTGTTTTGAAGAAGTACGGACCAATGATTCCACCAGCCCATAAAGCGCACCAGTCAGTTTTTCTGGATGTAACCGTGTTTTGACATACACTTGAGGATTTCACTCCAAATGCGGCAGTTTTGTTTGTTGACGTAGCCATTCAACCAGAAGTGCGCTTCATCGCTAAACAAAATAAAATGGACGTAGTGCGCGATTCGTATTCCGCACAGAACCATTATTTTCGAAATAAAATTGCACTATTTGCAAGCGTTGTTCAGGCGTGAGTCTATTCATGATGAATTGCCAAACCAATAAACTGAGAATAAATCACTTAACAGCTGTTAAATCGGTCCCCATCTTGAACAGTAATGCAAACTTAAAGTTATATACCTCGAAAAAACACACCCTATATAACTCATGTTCTGATGAACCACAAGGATCCGTAAATTCCCCATAGTTACGTCGTATTGATAAGTACCTTTGACGACGTGGTTTTGGTGTTTCGCCTCCTACCATATTACGATCATTTCCATTGTATTCTTGGACGTTCGCCAAAAAAAAATAAAGGTTGAGCTCAGTGAAATATCATTGAATTATGGAAATGCAGTGCTTTGGTTATAGTTATTGAAATTATTCATTTATAATCGTAACGAATACCAACTCGAGCATAGACACCGATTCACTCGACATAGTTCGCAAAACATCACGAGAGCACAGCTCGAGAGGTGTTTCGCTCGACGTAGACTCAAGATGCGCTCTCGTGATGTTTCGCGAACTACGTCGAGTGAATCGGTGTATAATCGAATAGTGTCTATGCTCTTGTGATATTATAACTAATTATTTTTTTCGGTTTTGAGAAAACACTATATAATATTTGTTTTAGGCCGTTTTAAGTTACTATGATGTTTAGTTTTGGCAACGTCGCGTATTCTAGGAATATCGAGACGTATGTTTAGTTAGATTATGAATGAGATGTATCGGTTATCGGAAAGAAAAGTTAAAGTTTGGTAGTATAAAGTTTTCGGTGTTTAATATAACGGTTTAGGTTTAATTTACGGACATTAAATATATTAAGATTACAGTTCATTTGAAGGACAGTTTGCATTGTATAAATCCCATTTTGTTCCATTTCAATCCTTTACCCTGTTCTAAAAAGCATAATTATATATGAAGAACATCTATAACTAGAGCAAATCAAGCAATTTTAAAAAAATGTTTGCACCAATTCAAAACTCATAATATCACCGAACATTTATCGATGACTTACTTGAAATGAGAAGTCTCTCTAAAGCTGAATAGTAATTTAAAGAATGTGTTTAATTTCAAAGTTCAATTTTCGGAATACTATCGATTTTTTTTTGAAAATCGAGACGAGACCTTCAAGTTCACTATCACGTCATTGTTCACTCAAAAAATGAAATGAATCCGACCTGTATTTTGGTCTCACAAATGCAGTTGATTAGCACTGAAATAGCAGTGGTATGAACAAAGTATTGAACACCCTTAACATCCTTATACAGTGCGGTGCTGTGTGGAAGCAGAGAGCAGTTTTTATTGGTAAGACTATTATAACATCATTTTTATTGGTTCAAATAGGGAAAATGCAACAATATTCGTTAATGTTTTCTTTAAATGATCTCTCTGTTATTTCTTTCTTCCCAATAATAATAATAATAATGAAAAACATAGTGGGAACTGGGAATGAATAAATTCATTTGAATCAAATAAACCTCGAGTAAATAACCAAAGTTGCAGCTTCCCCTCCCAGCCCTCAGATCTCGCGAGGAACAGGGTCGTGCGGGCGTGGGCGGGGCGAGGGCAGAGAGCACGTCGTCTGCATAATTCAGATTTGATATTAAAGACGTAATAACAAGAAATAAGGCAATAAAGAACGCCCTCCGGTCGGAATATGAAATTGTCGCGAACGTTACGCCAACTTTAATTTCTTTCGCTATAACTCAACGACATTTAAATATCTGACGACATTTTTACGACGCCTGGGAGAATTATTGGGGTAAATTACGTTTCGCCATTTCGAAATATTCAAATTTGGAATTCTATCGGGATGCGGGATTCTCGGGATGCTGGAAGTTGGGATGATGTTATTACGGTTCTTGAGGTGCAATTATGCAGACCGTTTTCTGATATGCGCCCGGTGGGACAATTGAGAAAATTGGATGGTATTTCAACTGTGACAGTTTTGGTTTTGGAGGTTCCTTTATTAAATGTTTCTGGAATCGGAGTGGAAAAGTTTTTAACTTCTCCGCGGTTCAGGTGAAGGCTTTGTCGACGTTGGCGAATCCTGTACAAGGCGCCTCAAAAAAAAAAAACTCAATATGTAAACAAGTGATTAAAGAAAAAATTGAGGCGTTTGTTGGAAAAATGTTCATTAACTATGAAATAAGACAATTTGGGAATTTTTTCCTTGAAAATAATGTCTACCCTAGCGTTCACGATACGCATTCAATCTAACACTAAAATTTCTTATGACTGTTCCGCTTCGTGCTGGCCTATAATATTATTTTTATAGGTCTATGGTGCTAGCCAATATTTTGTTTTAACTTTACAAGCTTGGAGATATAAAGGATATAGCGTACGAATCCCCTGTTTATTTATTCATTGCCAATTTAGGATACAAACAGTAAAAATATACCAACAAAGTATCCACTTAATATTATAATAGGTACAGAAACTACTCGTTGAAATGAAAGAAAAACAATGTGTTGAAAAAAACTGGTCATCTTTTGAAGCGGGTGTGGTAGGACTTCCAATTTAAACGTTTCCAAGTATGTCTTGACCACTTCCGAAACATAGGACCAAGCATTTTCATGCTTTAAAATCACTTCATCATGTCTTTTGTTGTATTGCGGTCTTTTGTCTTTCAATGCTCGGCTCAAACGCATTTATTGCGTTCGATAACAATTGCCTGTGATTGTTTCAGCCGGTTTTCACAACTCATAATACACTATTCCGAGCTGGTCTCACTAAATAGTGAGCATGACCTTGTAACCGGGACTATTCGATTTGACCGTCGACTTAGAAGCATGGCCGAGATATCCCCATGGTTTTCTGCGCTTGGAATTAAAGTAATGAACTCATTTTTCATCTACAGTCCTAATGCTATGTGGAAATTCCTTTCGTCTTGGCCTTGCAAGCAACTGTTCACATGCAAACAATCGCCGTTCAACATCTCTCGACTTCAACACGTACGGCACTCAATTTCCTTCTTTCTGAATCATTCCCATGACTTTCAGGCGTTTTGAAATGGCTTGTTGCGTCACTCCCAATGATTCTGCAAATTATTGTTGCGTTTGTCACGAATCTTGATCGAGTTCCAATTCTGCATCTTCGAAAACAATCTGTCTTCCACCTGGTCTTCGACGTCAAAATCACAGTTCTTGAAGCGTTGAAACCACTCTAGGCACATCTTTCACTAATAGCGGTCTCAGCATAGGTATTTGAGATTATTCGATGAGCATCAGTCGCAAATTTCTTCATATTAATGCAGAAAATTAAAACTTACCGCAAATGAAGAGAATTTGGCTCATAAGCTGACATGATTAATCGAGAATAACTGTATGATGTACACAGAAATGGATTAACATTGTTTACAATTACCAAAGCTTATTGTATGACATCTACGATCTATTTATTTCAACTACCACTTACCGTTACAGCCATCTATTGCAAAACGGCGAAACCTGAGTTGTTGAAGATTAATAAAGATTCGACAAAGTGGTATAATCATCACAAAAAGGATCTTACAAGATATACTCCGCATCTCGAAAACATAGCGTTTGCGGCATCATGTTTATAGGATTTTTTCTTGAGAATTATCTAAAGAATATTTCATTTTCCTTTGTATCTCTAATTTCGGAACACTCTGTATTGAAAGTCTACATGAAAAATTGCCTAAAAAAAATTAAGCAAACGCGCAAAAGCTCTTCTACTTTCCTCATTCCATTTATCTCAAATCATTGAAATCTCTTGATGCTAACTCTCAACCTACACCAAAATCGCAAAATTCTGCTCCTACTGTTACAGAAATAATTCCTGCAGAATATTCCTCGGCAAATTTGCAGCAATTTAAAGAGCCGTCATCCGTACCCTGCGTTCTGACGAGCGGAGAAAGGGACGACGGGAGCGGCACACGATAATTGGTTTTTGTTTTAATTTACGTGATGCTAGGAAAACCAATTAACCTGCCCTTTATAGTTTTAATTACTTCATTTTCGCGGCTATCTCTGGCTCTCCGCTCGGAGATAAGGCCCGTTTACACAGCTAGAATAAAGAGCGGCGGCCTTTTTCTTTTGTTTCGTGTCGCGTGCTTGCCGCATTCCGATTGGTGCTCGGCGCGTATAAAATTGTGCGAAATTATTTGAATTTTATCGCGTTGGATAGAAAAAGAAGAAATTTTAATAACAACGATTTGGGAAGAAAAAAATTATTCAACCTTTTCGGAATCGAACCTGGAGCTGCCAGGTACTGGTTGCGCAGATTCTTTTCGAGGGATACGAAAAAATGGCGATTTCAAACTTTATAAAGGATTTCCTAATACGCTCTATTAGTGATGACGTCACACACTGCCATTTTAGTTCTCCTGTCAGTGTTCGGAATCCAAACAAACAAATTGTCATTCAAATTAGTACGTTGTCGTTGAAGAAATTGACTTATTTTGATAAATAAGATTATTTAAGGAACGATTTTACTATTAATTGATAGACAGAAGGCACGAGATTAATGCCAGTATGTTCGAACTTGAAGTTCAACTAATAAACACGGCTTTATACAAAATCTGGGGAATGATACAGGATTCAAACTTACTGGTATTAATCTCGTTCCTTCTGTCTATCAGTTAATACTGAAATCGTTCCTCAAATACTCTTATTTATGAAAATAAGCTAATTCTTTCAACGACACCGTACTAATTTAAATGACAATTTATTTGTTTGGATTCCGAACACTGACAGGTGAACCAAAAATGACGGTGCGTGACGTCACACTAATAGAGCTAGAGATTGGATACTACTTATTTGAAAATGAGGGTAATGCAACTGTTATGGTGAATGGATTGCACTTCCCTGCTTTATAAATGATTTTTTGAAGACGGAATAGTATCTTCACGCACAGCCAGCTGAAAGAAAACTCAGTTGTTCATCTGATAAGAGCATATGCAGTAGTCGAGCCGAGAGAAAAACAAAATAATACCACATGTTTACCTATTTCCATCTTTCGCAGTATGAGGAGGTGGAAAACGATATGAACACGTGTTCTGAAACTAGAACTTTCTAGTTGGAGTTTTTCATCGTTAATGGCATAGGTACTTTCCTCTTTACAATTAAATAAACATCCATTGATTTCACTTCAATTATTTTCTTTTTTTCTCAATAACGAAATGAAAACACTTTACCCTGAAGTTACAATCTATGTCAGAAAAATCGCTGATTCAATAAAAATAATAATTATCTATCAATATGATAGGACTTATAACCGTTATGAAAAGAATAATTCTCTTTATTGAAACGCCCGGGGACAATTCAAATAACCGATCATATCCCACAATGATTCACGATCTTATTCGTTTTATTAGCATTAGAGGAGTCCAGACGATAGTATTGCAACCCCCAGGCTCTACTAAACAATAACCAAATCCGATTATTCTCAGCGAGATTTACATAAAATTCATCCTGTGTACACAAGATGTAATCTTTATTATTCTTCCCAGGCGAAATTGTTGCCATCAATCATTGCATACGCGTGGCCTGCTAGTTTACCGGGTACGCCCACTATAACTTAATTGAGCGCGAGTGTATATAACCCTATTTGATTTTGCGAATTTACACATGTAATTAATGAACTGGGGAGAGCGCTGTGATTTTAATGCTCGCAGGAGGCGTTGTGAATTTTTAAGTTACATATTTTTATCTTGGGAATAATAATGCATCATATTATGTATATATTAGATGCCATTCTTTCGGAGTTTTGTGATTTGATAGTTACGGATTTATTAAGCCCAGTAGCTTGACATTTTAATCAACTACTTGACCTAACCTAACCTAACCTAACCTAACCTAACCTAACCTAACCTAACCAACTACTTGACTTGAAAATCAAGCTCGTCAAAAATTACATACTTGAGCTTGACTTTACTTGATTTTTTATATTTACTGCTTGACTTGATATCAAGCTACTTGATATTAATTGAGCTTGATATGCACACGTCGCACAGCATATATTTCTGCAATCTCGTGTGCGCTTAGACTAAATAAGGGGATTCTTCTAGCGCCGAGAGAATGAAGCATTCACCAGTGTGACTTTATTAGTAATTTTCTCACATTTCTATGAAATCTTTTGGTAGATTTTGGTAGTTACAGAAATATCTTTCCAAACTTGGCCAAAATGGCCAAGTATTTTTTATCAACGCTAGCGTCTATAGCTCCTGTTGAAAACATTTTTTCCAGAGCTGCTCTTACAGTAACAAAAACCCGCAATAGGTTATGCGACAAATCTGTAAGATGCCCCATGTGTCTTAGATTCTAGATGGAAAATTATGAAATCAAACAAAGCCTGGAGATTTCTCAAAATTGAGAAACTTTATTTTTTTATTTTGCTATGATTTATAGTGATTTAATTTATGTTTCTATTCCAAAAAAGTTGATATTTTGGTTTTTTTATACAGTAAGTTCAATAAATAAAAGTGTTTGTTGCGAGGTTCCATCTCTTTCATTATTTTTTTATTGATGTGACACTACCCAATAAAACTGCTAAAAATCAAGTAGCTTGATACGATTCAGTACTTTATAAATAAATACTTGACTTGACTTGAGATTGAAAAACAACCAATTGACTTGAGCTTGACTTGAAATCAAGTCAAGCTCAAGCCAAGTAGTTTGAAAATACTCATAACGTCAACTTATTGATTTTTTCATTTTTGATGTTAGAAATGGAAATAAAAGGCTGAATCCAATAATATCTCAGATGACTCCAACACCGGACATTCTCACGAGGCCCAATACATCAATACAAAAAAATCCATCAAAAGCACTAGCCGTTCCATCCTGTGAGAAAACCAAACACAATAATTCCAACACAAACATACCCTCTGATCTGCGAGACACGCTTTATAAATCAAGAGCGTTTAATATATTTTACGTATTCAATATGCCAACAGTAAAAAGCCATCGTTAAGCCTTGTAAACCACCGCGTAATCCGATAGATTACTATTCTATTGCCTCCCCCCGTACATTCGCTAAGGTTTCCCATACACTGACGGGGTGCATATTGTATTTCGCCATACACTTATTTATTGCTTGTCGGGCGTAGCAGCGCAGGGGTGTAAGCTAATATCCGAGGAGAATATGTTACATATGAATATGAATTTTATTGCGTTTGGTGTGGAGAGAGCGTGCCCCGAATATTGAGCATCAATCTCAATCGTTTTTCTCGCATAATGGACGAGAAAAACGGTGACGTGTTGATCTCTGCGCGTTTGGATTGAAGGATTTGATAACCGGTTATACAAAGGCATATAATTGTTATTCATTGTGGGGAAGGGCTTCCCTTGGAAAGTATTATATTGGTTTTCATTTTCATTGCTGTAAACTCTGCTTCCGCCGTTTTTTTTTTCAAAATTCGAGGCTGTATTGTGAAAAAATGGTTATACATTAGTGATTCAAAGTATTGTCCATCGCTGGCCACTACTTTCTCCCATCTTTCGGGCAGCGTACGAATCTCGCGTTGAAAAAACTGGTCATCTTTTGAAGCGATCAACGAATCTAATTTTTCACTTCTTCATAAGACAGGAAATGCTGGTCAGACAGGACGTGTGCCATTGATCGAAACAAGTGATAGTCCGAGGAAGCAACGTCTGGAGAATACGGCGGGTGGGGTAGGACTTCCCATTTTAACGTTTCCAAGTATGTCTTGACCACTTTCGCAACTTGGGTCGAGCATCGTCATGCTGTAAAATCACTTTATGGGGTCTCCCGTTGTATTGTGGGCGTTTGCCTTTCATTGCTCGGCTCAAACGCATTAATTGCCTTCGATAACGATCGCCTGTGATTGTTTCAGTCGGTTTTAACAATTCATAATATAGTACGCCGAGCTGGTCCCACAAAATACCGAGCATGACCTTGCAACCGTGAATATTCGGTTTGGCCGTCAACGTGAGAGCATGGGCGGGATATCCCCATGATTTTCAGCTCTTGGGATTATCATAATAAACCCATTCTTATCTCCAATCAAAATGCGATGCAAAAATCCCTTTCGTTTTTACCTTGCCAACAGCTGATCGCAAGCAATCAAACGCTGTTCAACATTTCTCGGCTTCAACTCGTACTGCACCCAATTATTTTGTTTCTGAATCATTCCCATGACTTTCAGGCGTTCTGAAATGGCTTGTTTTGTCACTACCAATGTTCCTGCTAATTCTTGTTGCGTTTGATACGAGTCTTAATCAACTAATGCCTCCAATGAAGTGTCTCGTCAAAAGAATCGAAAAATTCAATGTATTCAAAAGTTTTCCATTCAAAAACAACAATTCACCTCTATATCTCTGAAATTAGTATCATTTAAACGACAATAATTACTGAAAAAAAAGTTTTAGAATTTTTCGACTATCTCAAACAGAAATCAAGATATATGGAAATATTTCAAACAGTCATTTTCAGAAAATTTCTGATCTCTTATTTTTTTAAAATGAGAGATCATAGGTCTTCGAAAATTTTTGCTCTATGTCTTATGGTTCTCGAGATGCTTTCAGTGATCATCGAATTTGGGACACCCTGTACTCACTTGATAGCCATCATTGAATAATTCGAGAGAAATTGAAGAATATATCAAACATCCTAATCAGTCTTACTTCTCCGGCTAGAGCAATTTCTATTTAATTGAGTGAGAATTTATCATCTAAGAACGCATCAACCTGCAAAATATTCGAACATCATTAAAACAACACGTTTCAACAAAAAAATTCGACTCTTCCAAAAAAAATTTCTCCGCCAACAACGTTGCCACATCGTAAATCCACCAGGTGACAACCTTCCTCAAGCATCACGATTCAACAACGCCGCATACCTTCCCATCACAGAATATGATTCGTCACATACATTTAGCAGTTCGCGGACCGTAGTCGAGAGAGAATCTCACGGCTTAACCCCATCTAGCCTGCAGAGAGAAGAGTTAATGGCATATTGTGAATTGAGGTACGATCGACTCTGGCGTACCACGGGCGGTAGCAACGCTGTTCGTTACCAGGTTGACTGACGCTGCCACCTCGCAGTGTCTTGTTAGTACCGTGGCCAGATACTGAACCACTTTACATTGAATGAAGATATCGGAATAATAAGCCAAATGGCCACTGCCTTACCCGATATTTATCACGTGGGTTTTTTCTTATTTGGAACCGGGAAAGGCAAGCGGTCTAACTAGTGCTGTTTACGACCCTGCTGCGCTCTGCCTGGACCGGTCTATGCCAGTCGGTTCGGCTTGGCTAGAAGGCCGATGCGATGCCTCATTCTGTGGTCATTTACCATTTTCGATTTTCTTCTATGGCGTAGGCTGGTCAGATGGATGGGAGTTGGTTTCGATCTGTGTGAGTGTTTGGATCGAATTGGATGAATCATTTTGAAATCCCATGGAGGAATTTTAACCTTTGTTGGTAACTTGGATTGCGTTCGATTTATTGGGTATCGTGATGAGTTTGGAGTCTCTGGAGGCATTGATCATTATAAATGATAGAATTGTTTGAGTTGTTTGGAGGGACGAACGAAATTGTTTCCTTGATTGTAAATTTTTTTTGGAACGTTTTTTTGTTCGTGAACTATGAAGGTCTATAAAGAATATATTTTTAAATTATACATACTAAGGATTCGAAATTTTCACATCCTTGCTAGAATTACATGGTGACGAGTGTTAGGACTATTGATATCAGAAGACCAATTTGGACAAAGCCAATAGTTCATTTAACAGTTCCTTCTAACATTGATTGCAATTCCATAATAGACTTTTCAATGTGAATTTTGTTTTTTCTTAGATTTTATTTTCATTGAACCAAGTCTAACACTAACTAACTGTTGATTTCCAAAATTTTCTTTAATCAAAAATCCTCTTTAGTCGACTAAATGGACTTGCCTTGATAAAGTCTGAATATACAGGGTGTTCCTAAATTGGAGGTACAAACGTAAATGACATATTCCTCGGATTTAAAAAAAAAGTTCTATTAACATTGGCCCGCAAACTTCCTACAGGGTGTTGAAGTTTGATTTTTTCCTCATATCACCTTTTTTTCACTAGATATTAACTTGGATTTGGAATAGATATCTTAACTTTAATTTTTTTATCGTGTGATATCCCAATTTTGAATGTAATTCTACAGGGTGGTATTTTTTTGGAACAGTGACCGTTTCTTTCTTCCAGAACTTTTGTCTGGTGGACCACTGGTAGTTCAGAAAAATGGAAAAAAAACTTTTGGTCCAGTACTACACTTTTTGGTTTTCTGTAGTGTTGTCGTATCTGCTACCGATTTCGAGAAAATTAATTTCAAACAATCCTGTAGCATTCCTCAAGATAATCCAAATTATTTCTAAGATCCACTCCGTAAGCTGTGATGAAAAGAATTAATTCTAATATTTGGTACTTATTTACCCAATATGTAGCGAAGATCAATAAAGATTCGATAAACTGGCAAAATCATCACAAAAAAGTAGGACTACAAGAAACACCCTGTTTTTTTTTAAAACAAAGCGTTCGCAGGCCCATGTTTATAAGACTTTTTTCTAAAAATTATACAAGGTATGTCATTTTCAAAGCGTTTGCAGGGCTATGTTTATAAGAATTTTTCTTAAAATTATCCAAAGAATGTCCCATTCTCCCTTGTACCTCCCAATTTAGGAACACCCTGTATAGAGAAAACGTCATTCATTCTTATTGACCATTCCATAGAAATCAGGTTTGAACTACATTCCTTCGAAGCATTTTTCAATACTTAGGATCAAAGTATAATAACAATCAAAATTAGACAGAATATTTTAAAGATGTACCATTTTTTTCTTGTGAAGTAATAAATTAATTTTATGTTCTTAAATTCAAGAAATAAATTGTTTTAAAGAGGAAACGTTGGCTTAGTCCAAATTGGTCACCCGATTTCAATGGTTCCTACTAATCCGTTGTTTTGAACTTCATCTTGTATTCAAGATTGATCTTGATCCACGTAAGTTCTCATTGAAAACAAAAATGTAATATTATTGATCTATACAGGTTGAGACCATCTACTTTTGATAGACGTAATTCGAAGATTGTAAGGAAAGTAATTTTGAATACAGGGGTATTTCTCCAACATATTATACATAAGGGCATACAAGGATAATTTTAAAAGATAAAACATAAACTGTAGAGTTTTCAGGAGATAAAAGCTTCTTTCCTAGAACAATTCCAAAAGCTCGAAGGTAAGAGCCTATTGCTACTAATTGGGAAACAAATGAAAAGTTTTAAATATCTACGGCAATCTTCGACTGAAATGATTCACGGTGTATACCGTGAAATATTCCACCGACCATCCTGAGTCACTTTCAACCTGTTTAAAATTTATTTACCTAACAATTATATGTAACTAACGTATTTCTCTTACCGTAGCAAATATAACCAAATGATTTGTAAACAGCAAATTATCCTTTCCAATATTTATCACGGATGCTCGTTCTAACAATCGAGTATCTCATTAACACGTTTTTAGGCCCTGTTATCGAGTACTCAAGTACCTATTCGAGAAAATCTCATTAGCATCTACCTGTTAAGTGTTTTGGTTCATTATTTCCAATAATAGAGGTTTGGAATCGTAGGACGAAAAATTTCCCGAGCATATTGAAGAAATATTCGACATAACTAGAAGTATTGTCACTATTAGTATATAGTAGTATATAGTATACAGGGTGTTTTTTTCAAGGTTGAATTCAAGATGTCTTAATTCAGTCCGGACATGATTTTTGACAATTGCAAAGTGACCTTATGGTCCGTTGTGCCCCATCAGAGCTGTTCTAATGAACTCCATCCAGTATCTGCGATGGCTTCAAGGAGGCTACTTCCTCACTTCTAAAAGGTGTTTTTTTTTAGAGCTATAAATCTTTAAATTGCAATAAAACAACGATGGATTATTCGATTGACATGAATTTTATTTATCCGCAAGATAATCTTGTGGCATTACATTTTAAATATGATTTCTGGCATATGACCGCCACGGCTGGCTCGCATGTAGTCCAATCTGGACGTCCAATTTTCGATGACTTTTTCCAACATTTGTGGCCGTATATCGGCAATAACACTGCGAATGTTATCTCCCAAATGGTCAAGGGTTTGCGGGTTATCCGCATAGATCAATGACTTTACATAGCCCCACAAAAAGTATTCTAGCGATGTTAAATCACAAGATCTTGGAGGCCAATTCATAGGTCCAAAACGTGAAATTAGGCGGTCACCAAACGTGTCTTTCAATAAATCGATTGTGGCACGAGCTGTGTGACATGTTGCGCCGTCTTGTTGGAACCACAGCTCCTAGACATCATGGTTGTTCAATTCAGGAATGAAAAAGTTAGTAATCATGGCTCTATACCGATCACCATTGACTGTAACGTTCTGGCCATCATCGTTTTTGAAGATGTACGGACCAATGACCACCAGCCCATAAAGCGCACCAAACAGTCAGTTTTTCTGGATGTAACGGTGTTTGGACATACACTTGAGGATTAGCTTCTCTCCAAATGTGACAGTTTGGTTTGTTGACGTAGCCATTCAACCAGAAGTGCGCTTCTTCGCTAAACAAAATAAAATGGACGAAGTGGGCGATACGTATTCCGCACAGAACCATTATTGTCGAAATAAAATTGCACTATGTGCAAGCGTTGTTCAGGCGTGAGTCTATACATGATGAATTGCCAAACCAAACTGAGAATAAATCACTTGACAGCTGTCAAATCGGTCGCCATCTTGAACAGTAATGCCAAAAGTTATATACCTCGAAAGAAAACACCCGTTACAAGATTTTGCGTAGCCTAGTTATGGTGAGGCATTCCGTCACCAAATGATAAAGATTTTCTTCCTCCTCCCCTTAGAATCTGCACACGTCTTTTTTTGCTAGACTCTTTCGCATGAGGTGCTTTCGCCAGAGTATTTCTCAAAAAAAGCAAATAGACATAATGTCTGTTTCCATCCGAATTTGTCACAATACTTGATATAAATGTACCTTAGATTTGTAGATATTTTATTATCGTTTGTAATCACACTGTTTGTTGACTTGTCTCATACATTGTTTATACGTCTGAAGAGACCAATAAAGATTATTATTATATTAATATCATTATACCTTGAGAATTTCAAGTCTCTAGGTCTCACTAAAATCAGTGTGTGGAAGTAATTTACACACAGATGAGTGCTCCAAAGTATTCAGACCACAATGAATCCATTATAAATAATAATTGAATAGTGTGTCATGAAAAATCATTCATTTCAAACAATCCACTATCAAATAAGGGATGAAAAGTATCAAATTTCATTAATAAAGCTGAAATAATAACACCCTCGACAATGATAATAAAAAAAGAAGCGAAATAGACAACGACTCCAGTCGTGATCGTTCCCTTTCGTGAAAAGTTAAAAAAAAAATGAAAAATGATCATGAAATTACGTCTTTTATGTTACTCCCAAAGTGGTTTCAACTCGAACGCTAAATTTCAAACCCCCCTAAACTTTTCCTCCGGTAAACTCCATAACCATCAAAAAATAATATTCTTGTTCCCCTTCAGCGGTTGCTATGGCAATCATCCCGACTAGCATCGAGCGTTCCCGCCTTTCCCTTTTACCGCCCGTTTCAGGTTTATTGATCCCTCCATTTTTCCGAATTTTAATCTGCAAATTACAAAGCTGATGAGAGTCTACGATTTTTCGACAGTAAATGAGTTTTTTTTTAATAGATCCGGTCCTGGGAATTCATTATGAATGAAACAAAGTAATTTACACAAATATTTTTATGATAAAGACAATTTCTCGCCTGAAGAAGCCACAGTATTTGCGAAACAATTGTAGTAAATATTGAAATATTTGAGGAAATTTATTTGTTTTATTTTATTTTATTCTGAATGTGTTTTACAGTTTCCTACGTTATATCTATGAATTCAATTTCAATTTAATTATTATAGTATCTTGGAAAAATATTCCTCAGATCATTTTCAGAAAACAAAAACACTTTGTTTTCGAGATATTTTTCTCATAGCCTTCCTTTCAAAATATATTTAACTTAAATTTGATATTAATTTAGATATTTTAATTCAGAGTTTTCATCATGTTATATACTAATTTGGAATGCAAATCCACAGGGTGTTTTTTTTACAGTGGTCCTATGAGGAAAAACCACAATTCCTCATTGTGTGGAGTAGTCTGTGACTTCCGGAAAACACAGAAAGAAACTAAAACTCGATGTTTGGATAACTAAATTTTACATTTCACGAATTATAATTGATTTTTCGTTGGAATTGTTAAGAAACTCATAAACCAATACAATTTTCAATTACGAATTATTCATTACAATTCTTGAAATGTCAAATTTAGTTATGGAAACATCGAATTTTGGTTTCTTTTTGTATTTTCCGTCACAGACTACTTCACACAGTTATAAATTGAGATTTTTCCTCATTTAAAGTTCTTCCTCGATAAATCTTAATGTATTCAATATAGGTATAGGGTTTACTTAAGTAACCCCTACTATTTTTGTACGTAGAATCGACTGAAATAAAAAAAAATAAAAAATATAGGTTCTAATTTTAAAATCTTGAGTTTTGATGAATTTGAGTTGTCCAAGTTCATGATCTTCTTATGAACTTGTACATTTTTGGTCCAAACCGCAACAGTCTGATAATACTACGTATTTTCAGAATCAAAAAAGGGAAAAAAATTCTCGAAAAAAGCTTTTCTGCAGAAATATTAAAAAAAAAAATGTGAGTCGTCATCGACCCCATTTTTTTATGAGAATTCCATTAACTCATGAACCGTTGTGTTTTTACCCAAGGTATGGCAAAGTGCCAGAATTGCCATGAAAAAATCTATCTTACGATGCAATAATATACTGGGTGTGCCATTTAAAATGAGAAAGTAGTAGTCTGCTTCCAGTATAACCAAAAGTTGTAGAGATCTGAAAATATTTTAGGGAGAAAGATCATTGTTTCAAACCCCAATATGCAAATTCCAAGCTCAAGATTATGAATAGTTTTCATAAAGGTCTAATAAGTCATCCCGCTGAATCACCCTGTATATTACTGGTGAGATATAGAAGTCAGAATAATTTCTTGTAGAAATATTTCAAAATTTCAACTCAATACCTAACAGTGAACTGAATCCTCCCGAAGCCTCGTGTAGAAGGGGCCTTAGCCTCCATTGCACAATGTTGGTGATGTACGATATTGGGTTAAATTGCTCACATGCTCAGCCGAGCTACGGTCTACATCGTTTCCGTGATAAAGCCGCTGTCAAAAAGATAATAGAACAGTTGAACGTCTTTGTCGTCCGCTAAATGAGTGTTCTTAAATCAAACTCCAATATGGCGTCGTCTGAACGGAGCAAATCGACTTGAAACTCCAGATTAGAGCGGCAGCTTCCGTTCCACAGTCTGCAACCCCGGCATGTCCTATCTGGGCGAGCATCCCCTTCAATGTGTCCGTTAATGTCTAAATTGTTACTACCACTTTATTAACTTGAGCTAATATCCTTTTTATGGTCTGCCGATGAGTTGGCTATAGATAGCGAATGTTTAATGGTTGGTGCGGGGGAATTTGGGGGGGTATAGGGTGTTTTTCTGTTAAGGGGTGGTAGATCGGTTATTGAGTCATTGGTGTATTGAAGTCACGTGATTAGTTGGTTGGTGGTTGTTCGATTGGAAATATTTTAGTTTCTTTCTCAGAGTTATAAACATAAATAGAGGAAGCATATGTCATTTTCAGTAAGCAAATTTTGTCTCCAACATGAACTATCAGATTTGGCATGAAGCGCGCAAAAATGAAAACATATCAGTAATACGATATTTCACTCAATTCGTGAGTTTCTCCACAAAGAACGCACTTCTTATGTCTCATAGTTAATCAACGTTTCATATCAACTCAAAATATATTGCAATAAAAACCTAAATATATCAGAAATTCAGAAAACAAACTTCAAGCGCGCCAAACGAAGTGAAACAACTGATGACACTAGAGGAGCAAAATCTGCCAAACCTTGGATTTCAGCAGGTAGATACAGAAAATAATAAATATTCTGCTTATTATAAATTGGACAATTAGGAAAAATATCGGATTCCAAATAGTCAAATTTGTGTATTCAAGCGGGAATCACTGAAATAAAAATATTTCACTCAATATTATATGAATTTATAACGATATAGTAAAATTGTGGATTTGAAAATATATAACAATCCAACAAAAAATGCGTTTACTCTCGCTATCTACCTTCATTACTCTATGGCTTAACTCTATACTGATTATAGCTATCTTTGATTGCATCTTCAACTTAACAGATATAATTTTCTATTGACATAATATTCAATCGATATTGCCATATAGTACAATAGCATGGCAAACAATACGCTTCAAATTTGAAATCTCCATATTTTTTTACTCTTTAACTAATTAAAAATTCAATAATATTTCATAACAAATAGGTACTTAATTTTCATTTGAAGTATAGCTTTTTAGAGGAGTAATCAGTTTGATCTTCATTCTATACCTCACTTAAAAACACATGGAGATCAACTACCATATTGGCAGATCTGGTACATCCATGGCAACCTTGGCTACTTAGGCTTGCTAATTCTGGATAGTTACTTAAAAAATGCTCAGCTTTTTCCATGTTGAATGTTCAGAGTCTGCGAATTTCGTCCTACTGTAGAGCAACGCTGTACAGAAGATACTTATATCGACAGTGTGTGGTAGCTTCTTTGTTTAGGACAGGAAAAAGGATTAAGAGTATGTTACCCTTGATGCTTTTCTTGTAAGTTCATCGGCTTATTAATAGCCTTCAATACCATCATGATCTAACACCCATTGCAGTGCAAGAGCACTATCAGTTCAGCAAACAACTTTGGCTCTGCTATTTCAAAGTCTTCGACTGCTATGTCATTCAGTACCCTTTCTAGGTTCTGTTTAAAACATTCTTGAGATCGCATAAGTACTGCTTGGGTGTATACCTGGAAGACTGAGGGTTACTGAATCAGTTGCCAATACGCTCTATTAGTGATGACGTCACACACCGCCATTTTAGTTCTCCTGTCAGTTCGGAATCCAAACAAACGAATTGTCATTCAAATTAGTACGTTGTCGTTGAAGAAATTGGCTTATTTTGGTAAATAAGATTATTTAAGGAACGATTTTACTATTAATTGATAGACAGAAGGCAGGAGATTAATGCCAGTAAGTTCCAACTTGAAGTTCAACTAATAAACACGGCTTTTTACAAAATCTGGGGAATGATACAGGATTCAAACTTACTGGTTTTAACCTCGTTCCTTCTGTCTATCAATTAATAACGAAATCGTTCCTCGAATACTCTTATTTATGAAAATAAGCCAATTCCTTCAACGACACCGTAGTAATTTGAATGACAATTTATTTGTTTGGATTCCGAACACTGACAGGAGAACCAAAAATTGCGGTGTGTGACGTCACACTAATAGAGCCTATACCTTTCTATCAAGAAATTCACAGTGTGTTTTCGAAATGGAACTCTCCATGTTGGCCAATTCACATAAGCCACCTCTTTGTACTGACATTAACAATAATGATAACTCTCTTCTGAAGACACCCAACATCTAATGACCAGTAAGTTTTCGACAGGGCAAGGCGATTCATAGAATATTATTACAGGACAATGTCATCAGATGCCCTTCTGAAGAAGCTTAACACATCCACCCTCAACATCTCCAAGAGAAAAAAATCTCAGCATGATCACGCATTCGAAACGTCCTGCAGATAACCAGAGGCAAATATCACATGTAATAAATAATTCATAGCAATAAGCTCCGGGGAATTCAGCATGGCAACGTCGGGCAGATTTTCACGACATCTATAAATCATTTAGTTTCAACAATTTCGTCCGCATAAATAAATAACCGGACAAGCACGATCGGACCAACTTTCATGTCAACTACCACCATACCTGTTGCTTACCGATGACATATTTCAACATTTATATGACAATTCAATTCACCCTGACAGCCATAACCTGACGGAATATTCAAATTGGTAATTGGAATGCTCTGTTATGGCACTGAGTGTACTTTCAATGATCTGGTGGCCTTGAGATTCCTTAATACCCTATAAGGAATATCAGATGGGGGTATCTACAACAAGACACACAGATTAAAGCTGTACTAGAAGGCTTAGTGCAGTTGAAACTGTTCGTAACATAGAGTAATGAACATAGATAGAGGGGGTATACGCAACTTTTACATGTCCCCAACATGGTTAGATTACGTTGACTGATTGTGATATATTTTAAAATCTACAATTTTACTATATCGTTATGAATGTATATTATATTGAATGAAATATATTTATTTGAGTGATTCCCGATTAAACATGCAAATTTGAATATTTGGAATACGATATTTTTACTAATTGTCGAATTTATAATAAGCAGAATATTCATTATTTTCTCTATCTACCTGATGAAATCCAAGGTTTGGCAACTTTTGCTCCCCTAGTGTCATCAGTTGTTTCACGTCACAAATATGTTTTCATTTCCACGTGCTTCATGTCAAATTTAATAGTTCCTGTTGGGGATATAATTTGCTTACTGAAAATGTCATATGCTCCCTGACTGTTTGGTGCGCTTTATGGACTGTTGGAATCATTGGTCCTTACTTCTTCAAAAACGATGATGGCCAGAACGTAACAGTCAATGGTGATCGGTATAGAGCCATGATTACTAACTTTTTCATTCCTGAATTGAACAACCATGATGTCCAGGAGCTGTGGTTCCAACAAGACGGCGCAACATGTCACACAGCTCGTGCCACAATCGATTTATTGAAAGACACGTTTGGTGACCGGCTAATTTCACGTTTTGGACCTGTGAATTGGCCTCCAAGATCTTGTGATTTAACGCCGCTAGACTACTTTCTGAGGGGCTATGTGAAGTCATTGGTCCATGCGGATAAGCCACAAACCCTTGACCATTTGGAAGACAACATTCGCTGTGTTATTGCCGATATACGGCCACAAATGTTGGAAAAAGTCATCGAAAATTGGACGTCCAGATTGGACTACATCCGAGCCAGCCGTGGCGGTCATATGCCAGAAATCATATTTAAAATGTAATGCCACAAGATTATATTGCGGATAAATAAAATTCATGTCAATCGAATAATCCATCGTTTTTTCATTGCAAATTAAAGTTCTATAGCTCTAAAAAAACACACCCTTCACAAGCTATCTCAGAAGGCGATGTTGTCACTTTTGCAGGCGTAACGAGAAGATTTGATTATTTTAACACCGGATTTGAATAGTTTTGCAGGTTTTTCGAAAAAAACATAAACGGAACACATAATTATTGCAGTAATAACCCAATTTAAAGAGGATGTCTTATTAGTCACTTAAGCAACAATATCATTTTCTTAATGGTGGGGTCCATTTTCACCTTAATGTGCGAAAAATGAAATGAAGTACATCCAAAACGAGTTACTTTAATCAAACTTTCATGAAATATTCAAAGTTCTCTCTGTGAGCCGAAAAATAACAAGCAACAATCTCTGTACAATTCCCCAATATCACCCCCAATTTCGTGAAGAGTTACACGAATCGGATGAGGGAGAACATTCCCTTAATTGAAAAACAAACAGTGCGGCAGGGATGTTTAAATATAAACCGATTAAGGGATGTTTAGTTAGTTTAAACACCCTCCGTTCGAGGGTGAGATGAGTCGTTAACAACCAGCCCTTTTTGGCGTTGCTAAGGGCCCGATCGCGGCATCTCCCTCGAACAGGCGTATTCAGTTACAAACGCCACCGGTAAATCCAGCTTCCCTTTACACAGGAACGGGGAATTTACCTCCAGCAAACAAAAGCTGGGTTAAGTTAAATATTTGTTCCATTTGAGCCGCCTCTCTGACGGTTCACAGGTGAACCAATACAATTCGATACATTTTAAGAGAATCATCGGAAATTTTTGCTTCAATTTTGTTGCATTTTCAATTATGAAACAGAAAATGTCCAAATCTCAGATTGTATAGAGCGTGTTGAATGATCATCAAAGTGGAAAATAATTTAATGCAACAAAATTCCCAATTATATTCCGCATCATGATAAAAAAACCTCTACTCTATGTCCTAGTAACATTTTCAACATTTCCAAGGAATTTTCCTCTACCGAGATATAAAAACTCTTAATCTACTCTAAAAAGCTCTTAATTCGAATATTTCCCTCCTGTCAAAAATTCGATGTATATGCAGAACAATTATCGAAAATTACAGCGAATATTTCCCTCCTGTCAAAAATTCTATGTAAATGGAATGCAATTATCGAAAATTACAGCGATAATTGCATTGTAGGAAGCGAAACAGCACTGCGATAATTGTTCTGTTCATAGATGCATAGTTTCTATGCATCTTACACAGTTCGAATCTATGGCAATTCCATTCTAAATCAGTTTAACAAGTAATGTAACAGTTTATTCGGGAAATATTCTCCCGAATTACACTCGTGCATCAAAATGACCAGATAATTTCGCATTTCAGAGTGTTCTCTTTGAAAAACTGCATTCGGTCATTATAATTTTTGAGGAAAAATGAAAATGAACACGTGCAATTTTCATGACAACACGCTGTCATGCAAAGTTTTTGGTTATTTTAATGCACTTGTGCAATTACTTACGAAAATTTCATCATACAATTGGGCAAAAAGATGTGATCACGGAAATAAAAAGCAAATAATTCAAGACAACATACCTACAATACCAGAATACGTTTAGAAACCTTAGAAGTTCCATCCCTTGTCAGGTCCTTCCTTAGCTTCTAGCTTCCTCTTCTCTAAAAAGATCCAGACATATTGAATACCTTGTTTAACAAATTCTCCTCCTGTCCATTAACCTCTAAACACAGATTATTCGGTACTACTCATTCATGAGATTTGAAGACTTCTGTATAGTATATCCAAAGTCACTTGGAGGAAGATGAATATTTCAATTATACAAGGTTTGTTCAAGTTTCCAGAAATTCCTTTGGGCCCAGTGAATTCATTGCCTAACAATACTTTTAGATAAACCCCGGTATTTTGCAGATCGCGGTATCCACTTCAAAGGGACATCTATGGCCAAGAGTTTTTATGGAATAGTTCAAGTGACTTTGAATAAATAATACCAACATAATGTCCATTAGATATTACTCCTAAAAATAAAAAATAATTATGAAAATCATCAATCATTCAATATCTAGAATACCGATTCATCAAGATTTCCTAATTCTGTTAGATATGGATAAAAATGATCAGATCTTTGATCCAGAAACAAATTCCAAGCAGTCATCAACTGAGAATGATGTCCTTTCAGGATGCGCACAGTCACAAATTGACCAATGCGAGAATTGTGATAAATTTTATTTCAATTTTTCGTATTGACGTAATGTAAATGATGAAACATCCTATTGGAATGTCCAAAACTCAGAATGAATAGATCCTGTTGAAAGATCATCAAAATAAGAAAGAATATAATCCACTAAAATTCCCAATTATATTCTACATCATGATACAAAACATCTACTCTATGTCCTTGTACCATATTCAACATTTCTAAGCAGTTTTCACTTCGATAAGTGAAGATTCAGAGGAAACAGTACTCAGAAAATCTAATAAAGATGAGTAACTACAAGAGTTACATTAAAAAAATCGGTAATACTTACTTTTTTGTTCGAAAATCTTCTTTAATTCATCTTAACAACAGTCATCACTTTTCAGGTCTCACAAAATGGCCACGAAATAGCTTAGAACAAAAGCACAGATTTCTCGATCAGACAATTTTAATGAAATCACGTGAAAAAGCACCATTCGCGAACATGGAATGAAAAACAGATTTCCAACTGCACCCTGATAAACAGATAATTCCATAATTGTTTTCAATGTGTGTCATATTTAGGATGATTCTTCGTTCGTCGATAATCACCATAGAAACAGATGTTCGGAAATTGAAAACAAGCTTTTCGGCTTGATATACGTACAGTTTGAATTTTTGATGGAAGTAGAAAGAATTTGGGCATTTCGAAGAGCAAAAATTTTTCATATTTTAATTCCTAAATCACTATATTGGTAGATGGAATCAATTGAATTTAATTTTGATGCAACTATTTATGTCTATTAAATGTAGAACTGTTTTTTTGTACAGATAAATCAATGAGAATGATTTTTGTATTCGATATAGGTGAAACACAGCATTTAGATATGAAGTAATAATTTCAAGTTTCATGCAGAATTTGGGCATTTCGAAGAGCAAAAATTTTTCATATTTTAATTCCTAAATCACTATATTGGTAGATGGAATCAATTGAATTTAATTTTGATGCAACTATTTATGTCTATTAAATGTAGAACTGTTTTTTTGTACAGATAAATCAATGAGAATGATTTTTGTATTCGATATAGGTGAAACACAGCATTTAGATATGAAGTAATAATTTCAAGTTTCATGCAGAATTTTATGGTACCTAGTCAAGTCATCTGAATCATAGGAATTCGGAACGTAACGTCGGGAGCTTTTGAACTCTCGTCATTTAGGCGCTTATTGCCCACTTGAAGACCACATTTACCTATATTCCGTTATAACCAGTTTTCCAAAGCTCCTGACTTCACGTCAGTGATTTTCTTATTTTCTGTCAGTCCAATTTATTATCGTTAAATACAGGGTGTCCCAATAAATGGTTTCATTTTGAATAACCCGCTATCTGGGCAGCTTTCGCTCTTTAAGCTTTATTTTTTTGACAATTGACAAGTGAGAACTACACCATTATTAAAAATGGAATGATACACGTTCCAACAACGCATTGAAACTGTTTAAATTCACCACAAAAATGGTGAGAATCGCAAAACTAAAGCACTTACCTTTTCGTCCGGTAATAGTAAAACTGATGAAATATTCGGACTGTAGGGACATGTGAATTTGGTATTGTGAAAAAACGAAACCGTGTGCGGAGCAACTGAGAATATTGCTGATGTAGCCTGTGGTGTTGACGAAAACCCAGATTTGTCAATAGACAAATCTCATCGATCTTGAGAATTGGGAATTCCTCAAACCACTTCATACTGTATTTCGCACAACTAAGATCTTAAGGCTTTTAAATGTCAGTTAACACAATAAATCAAGCTGGTCGACCACCAGTAGTCGAATATTCGCTGATTGTGTCCTTGAAGTGCATCGAGAATCATCTTCAGTGATGAGACTCATTTTAACCTCAGAAGCTACTAACGTTAATGAGCAGAATTGTTGTATTTGTGGCTCGAAAAATCCAAGAAAGATTGTTGTTATTGGGCCTTATCTACTTATTCGAAAATGAGGCTGGTGCAATTGTTTGGGCAACTGAGCTATGATTAAAAATCAATTGTGTGCAACAGCACCCAGCATCATTTTTTCAAAGGATCCAAGGAATCTGTCATTTTCATTTGTACTTTTACAATTTAGGAACACCTTGTATTTATGATGCAATACTCAATTTTCAGTCACAGTCACAGCGGATAAAGGGAACAATACCTCATATGGTGTTCCCCAGGATTCGGTTCTTGGTTCGATGATTTTCAATATGTCATTGTTTCAACTCCTTTTGGATACTCTGCGTTATTCTAGACGCTGATTCTCTTTATTTCTTTGTGAGGTGTCCACGTTTCTGATAAAAATCCTATCGAAATCAAGTTTTCTACACAACAACGATCGTTCGATAACATTCTCCGAAGATCAAACTGACCGAACCTCCCAGTAGCTACCGAAAGAAATCCCCTCCATCCATAAAATATGAATGAAATCGAAGGATACACAAAGCCCGAGTGGTATAAGACAAAACCACCTTATTCAAATACTGGAGCGTTAAAATTTTAACAAATGTATTGACGGTATCTGCCCCGGCTCCTAAAATAAAAATATCGAATAGAAATGGCCTCATTTGACGGTCGTATGCGAGCCTAGAGGCCGGTACCGGGGGATCAACAGATTTATATTATGCGTTTTTGATGTCCACTACCTTATTCAAATTCGGCAAACGACGCGCCAACAGCGACTGTTTCGCATATTACAGCTTTGTATGATAATATCTTTCGCGGTGCCGGTTACCAATCTGTAGGCGTTGCATGATATTGTTTCGGATGCTGTGTGTGCCTATGGACGCTCGCATAATTGAATCGTTATAAAAGGGACGATATATTTTTTTTTATTTTGGGTTTTTATTAGATCGGTGGATCGAGATAGGGGGGTATTGGTATGTATTGTATTGGTTTATGATGTTTCGGCGTATTCTGGACTATACCTGGAAGAATTGGATATGGTCGAACAAATAGCATTTGAGATGATTAGTTGACAGGGATGGGGATGAAAATACAAAATTGTGTTCGTTCTGTAATAAAAGTAACGGAAAATAATAAACTATCAATAATTGTCTCACTTCACAACAGCATCTTCAGATGTATAAGGTGTTTTTTTTCGAGGTATATAACTTTAAGTTGGCATTACTGTTCGAAATGGCGACCGATTTAACAGCTGTCAATTGATTTATTTATTCTCAGTTTGGTTTGGCAATTCATCATGAATAGACTCACGCCTGAACAACGCTTACAAATAGTGCAATTTTATTTCGAAAATAATGGTTCTGTGCGGAATACGTATCGCGCACTACGTCCATTTTATTTTGTTTAGCGATGAAGCGCACTTCTGGTTGAATGCCTACGTCAACAAACAAAACTGTCGCATTTGGAGTGAAGCTAATCCTCAAGTGTATGTCGAAACACCGTTACATCCAGAAAAACTGACTGTTTGGTGCGTTCTATGGGCTGGTGGAATCATTGGTCCGTACTTCTTCAAAACGATGATGGCCAGAACGTTACAGTCAATGGTGATCGGTATAGAGCCATGATTACTAACTTTTTCATTCCTGAATTGAACAACCATGATGTCCAGGAGCTGTGGTTCCAACAAGACGGCGCAACATGTCACACAGCTCGTGCCACAATCGATTTATTGAAAGACACGTTTGGTGACCACCTAATTTCACGTTTTGGACCTGTGAATTGGCCTCCAAGATCTTGTGATTTAACACCGCTAGACTACTTTCTGTGGGGCTATGTAAAGTCATTGGTCTATGCGGATAAGCCACAAACCCTTGATCATTTGGAAGACAACATTCGCCGTGTTATAGCCGATATACGGCCACAAATGTCGGAAAAAGTCATCGAAAATTGGACGACCAGATTGGACTACATCCGAGCCAGCCGTGGCGGTCATATGCCAGAAATCATATTTAAAATGTAATGCCACAAGATCATCATGCGGATAAATAAAATTCATGTCAATCGAATAATACATCGTTGTTTTATTGCAATTTAAAGTTCTATAGCTTCAAAAAAACACCCTTCAGATCGTAGATGTCATATAATAAGCTTAGGTATTTATAAATAAAGGCCATCGAAATATTAGTTGATTTGTGTCATAAAGTTATTCTCGATTAAACATGTCAGCTTACTAGCCAAATTCTCGTCATTTGCGGTGGCTGAGGCTCATCAAATATTCTCAAATATCTATGGTGAAGCCGCTAGTGACCAGCGATGGAAAATTCTGTGAATTATAAATGTATAACCCGTTTTTCACAATAAAGCTTCTCGAATTTCGGTAAAAAACGGTTGAAGCAAGGTTGTACGCCTATGTAATATCCAGTGGCGACGCTAGCTTTCAAAACAAGGGATGGCCAAGGGATACTCAGATTTTGGGGGGCCAAAGTAAATCAAAATTGTAATTCTGTTAACCTTGTAAATATTTTAGCCTTAGTATGTCAAATTTTAGGGGAGGGGGGGTAGGTGGCAGCAGAGTTTTAGGGGTGGCCTGGACCCCCTGCCCCTTCCTTTTTGTCGCCACTGGTAATATCAATTTCAGCCAAATAATGATAGACCAATTAAATCAATAATATTATCCTAAATAATTATCAGAATCAAGAGCACTGACAAGGTGATTACCAACATCAATTCGTATCCATAGCTACGCAGCATCTCAGCTGTGCATCATCCTCACGAGTATCAAATTGAGTCACGGCCTCCGCCATTGTCATTTCACGGATGACGTTCTAAGCATCCGGAAGAATTTTCTGAACTGTTCTGGACCATTAAGAACAACCGTTGACTGTAATTAATCAGCCGTTAGTTCGAGGAAGAATCATTGTTTGTCTTAATGAATTTGATTTATTTAAAACAAATGAAAATGAATCGTTGTTTTTTCGGTCCTTTGTGTCCGGACGCCGACCGCCGGTCGTCTCGACGAGGCTCGGTCACCTAGGTGATTGATTAACTTCGCTCTTAATATGATATTGTCGGACTAGACGCTCGCTGAGGGTTCCGTCATCTTGCAGCATCGGTTTGACTGCTCAATCGGAGGTCTAAGACATCAAGAATAGTTCAAAAATTCATCTCATAAAAGTTTTCGTTTTGAATAGCTCCCTATCTGGGCAGCTGTCATCTTTTGACGTTTGACAAGTAAAAACTAGATGTCATTACTAAAAAT